>NC_084911.1:19948618-20061118 GCF_949316345.1 Pungitius pungitius | reverse complement strand
GTCTCTTGTTATCCTGAAACAGGGTGATTTTAACTTGATTAAAATCTGGAGAGAAATGATTTAATTACGGGGGAAAATGGAGATACTTTACATGTTGATGTGAGGAAAGTGCCTTTTTGTTCAAATGCAGTGCTGATATCCTCCAAATGTCAGGGGTCAGGACACGTGGTGAGCTCGTTTCACATGAGCCGCAGTGAGCCTGGTTGGGTCTGCGTCGAGGTTAAGCCTCACTGAACCTTCAGTCGAATTCCATAGGAGTCTTTATTTCAAGCAGCACCTGAGATTTGCTGTGGAATTACTGCCCAAGTGCCAAATTCCCCCAATAGATGCTTCTGATCCACCTGTCAACGAGTGTTGATGTTCGGAGGTTCACTGACTTCAGTGTCTTTCAAATTCTTTCCTTTCTTCTCTTGCTTCTCCTGCTCAAAGCCGAAACTGTGAATCCTCAACATATCAACCATGGCAATATGTGCACAATGTCTAAAGCTGATTTTTGGGAAACAATGTATCCATGTTGATATTTCCATTTTATAGTGTACCTGTGTCCCATTTTTGCTTTCTGCTATTTCAAATCATCTCAAAACATTTACATTTTACATACTAAAAAAGCTTCAAATGATAATGTTTCCACATCTGGACATACCCAGAGGTTTATTGGTGGCACCCATGAACTGATCAACAGGTGACTGTTACAAAAACCAATTCTGACCTTATTACTGAAACCGACCAGCAGAGGGTCACAGGCCTCCACTGCAAAACCACTTTAATGCATCCATTGTGCCAACAGAAACTGTGTTGACCAGTTCATCATTAAGTCATCACGTATGTGAGGTCGGACCAGAGTCCAAATGAGATGTCTTACATGGTAAGGATCGTGTACATTATTTGAATCTTTCTTTTGACCAACACTCCCTCAAAGGAGCTGCGCTATACGTGGCCCTGTTGCAGAAAATCAGCAAGAAATGCTCCGTTAATTTAGTTCAAATAGAAAAGACCCGGCGGCTTCTTCCAGGGATGCGAAGCATGTAGAATCATAATTTCTCTTACACACCAAGGGAAAGGCAGCGCCTCACTAGAATAAAATGCAATCATTCATGTACAGAATCAAACTATATCTATACATAAATTTCTAATTGTCACCAGGTGGGGTGTTTTAAACAATTGAAAGACACTTTTAGAAATATAAGTTGGATCAGCTTAGGTATCTGCACCATTTATTGAGAATTCATCAGGGCGCCATTATGTTGTGTCCTGTGAGATCAGTGAGCCCTTCCCCCCGATTCACAATGTCCTTTAGCTTTCATACCAGAACACACAACAAATACAGAACCAATCCAAACTTTTCTTCCATGGGGTATTAGTTATCATGGCACTGTGTTTTTCTCCAAACATTCTTGATTTTTTGACTTCATGACGCAGGTTGGATCTCCTGTACGGCTCCCATCGTACGCCAGAGGGAACGCGTGGTCCATTGCATTTTGGTGAAGCTCTCTTCAACAGAAATGGCTGCAGAGACATCTAGTGGCTGCCTCTAGTTGCGTTAGAAAAGCAGATGTTTGGTTTTGCGTCACATGCATTTTATGTAGCATTTACCAGGACAAAAAAGGGAGAAACAAGCAGAATTCTGTAAATATTTATTTGCAACATCACAAGGAATACAGAGAAGGATAAAGTGCTTTCATGATTTTCTTCGTTCTCATTGAGGACAATAGTTTGCTTAGTCCATCTTTATCATTAGAATTATACAAAGCAGCAAGTAAAGATAACAAATGATCTCTTACACTGCATTACATCTAGATTGTATTTTGCTGGCTCCCCATTTGTACCAATGTTAAAATATAAACTACTTCACACAAATTCAAAACCGTTTAAACAGCTGTGTTTTATTAGGATCTGAGCACAGATGGAACTATTGGCCCTAACAATGGCTCCTTTAGTTGCATCTGTAAAACGGTATCAGTCAGCCATTCCCTCTTTCACAGGATAACAATACCAGGCCGAGATTTTGGAAGCATCAAAAATAAGCTTTTAATTTAGGAGCACTCACAAAAAGCTTGTATCTTTGAACAGTTAAATATTAGCCTACAAAATACTTACATATACATTTTATAGATTATACGGTACATCTGTCTGTACTTCATCAGTATTTATATCACATTTATGAATAAATAGATCTTTAGAAAATGTTAAATATAACATCAAATTAGCTGGCAGTGTATGTAAGTGTTCCTAGATTTCAGCAAGTGTCGCATGGAAGCTTCTAAAAAATGTCGATCTCACATTCATATTGATTGATTGAAAACCCGAAAAACTTAAAAGGAACAAAAAAAATAAAAGTCAAGAATGAGAGTTGTAGGGTTCATGACTCTGAAGGCAGTGAGTGCACGTAAGAGTGACCAGTATACTGCACAACAAAATCAACAGCAGTTTCTCATAAATAAAGGGAGGATTTCTTATGAATTACTGGAAAAAGATTATACCAAAAGGACAGTCTCACAAATGTGCAAAAGGTTGGTGTCGCAGGGAACTATCGCAGGATTAATAACATGGAGATTTTAAAGCATCCATTGAGACTTGGATCTTTCTCGAAATCAACCATTTAAACCGTGACCTCATATCTCTTCAAAAAGGAGAAGAACTACCTCTCATAAAATATCTTGTTTCCATCCACAAAACAATGGATCTTGTATAAATTAGTCCTTTAACTATGAAAATGTACAAACATTCCAAAATATTACTTAAGTTTGTTACAAAAGCCAGGTCAGGTCACTGTCTACAGTCTGGTTGGTGATTTTGGGCTCTCTTAAGTTTTGCAGTCGCATGTGCCAAATGTTATTTAGCAATGTGTACTTTTTTGTCATTTCTAATCTCCTTGAGAAGAAAAAAACCCCAAATATGAATGTTAAACAAACACACAAGGCAAAAGGGGTTTTAAATTCTGAACATGCAAATGCAAATTTCACCAATCATAACCTTCGCCTCAACTCACTGAAGAAGAATTGGAAAGGATTTGCAGTGAAATATAAGAGGGACAAAGATCTTCAGATGTCTTGCTCACTCTTATAGGACACTGGATCAAGAGGGATTGCAGTCTGTAGGATGTCAAACTCCATCTGGTTGTTGTCCATGTCCAGAACACACATGACGCTGTGACTGCCCGGTGTCACTGTCGCTGTGTCCTGGAACTTATTTTGAAAGTCTACAGACACTGAAGTCCTCCTCTCTTCTGCCCTCTCCTTCCCCAAGATCTGGCAATCGAAGATTTCATCCTCGTCCTCCCCGCAGCTCAATGCCACCTCGTTCTCGTAACAAAAGGCGCTCAGGGATCTGGGGATCAAGTCTTGGTTGGATATGTAGGCCGAGGCGGGAGAAGCGGCGGATGAGGCCCGACTGGCGACCTCGTCAAGCTCCTTGGCGCTGAGGTGGGGCGTTGACGGCACCTCGTAGGTCTTGTGGAAGCGAGAGAAGTCTACCTTGTAGCGGTCCCGGTCCTCATAAATCACAGGCTCAAACCTATGACCCCAGAAAACCTCTCTGGCAAGGTAGGAGCTGCGGAACTGGGTGGTCATGGCCGTGGCCTCCACCATCCCCTCTAAGATGACGACAATCTCAAAGTCATCTGCCTCAAGATCAGCTTGACTCAAAGTGTACAAGGGGCTGTCTTTGTCTATCTGGTGGATTATGACCAGTGGAGACACTAGAAACAGTCTGTCAGTTCCCTCGTCATAGCCCACATTGAGGTCCATCTGCTCCAAGGGGATGAACTCCCCCTCAGCTGTGACGTAGGACCGTATGAGCTGGGCACGGACATGAGCCTCCACAATGTGGCTCTTCCGCAGGTTGCCTACCCTCCACATGAGGCACAGCTTGCCATCACGCAGGGCGATGACAGCATTTTTGGAGAACACGAGGGTCCGGTTCCTCTTCTTTGGCCGCGCCATCTTGGCCATGATGGTGCCGACCATGAAAGAGTCAATGATGCAGCCCACGATGGACTGGACGACCACTGTCATCACAGCGACGGGGCACTCCTCGGTGACGCAGCGCCAGCCGTAACCAATGGTGGTCTGGGTCTCCATGGAGAATAGGAGTGCCCCGACAAAGCCGCGGACATGCAGTATGCAGGGGATCCTTTGTGTCGCCCCGCCAGATGTGTGTCCAGAAGGGGGCCCGGGCAGCCCCGCCACCGCCATCCCATCACCACTCGCTTCTGGTTGCCCCTCAAAGTCCCCATGCACCAGGGAGACACTGTAGAAGATGATGCCGAAGAAAAGCCACGAGACCAGGAAGCTGGCGCAGAAAATAAACAGCAGGTATCGCCAGCGGATGTCCACGCATGTGGTAAAGAAGTCAGCAAGGTAGCGCTGCCTCTTCTCCTCCATGTTGGTGGACAGAACATTGCATTGTCCATCCTTCTTTACAAACCGACTCCGTACTTGGCTGGAGCCCCTTGTCAGAATCTTTCCGTTGTAGTTGTTCATTCCTCCTTGTCCACTTCTGCAGGGCGCGGCAGCAGAAGCTCCCAACTTCCTACCACTGTCTTCTGTCTACACAGCAAAATGGACAGACTCAAATTAACACTATTGGAGTTAATTTTAAGACTTTTAAAGGGTCCTATGGGGTCCACACTCCACAGTGTCAATGTAACACTTTAACGTGTTGTCATTTTAACACTGTTATAGAGGTCATTTGAACTCTTATAAAGTTGAAATTTAACAATACTCAAGCGTTTCTCAACACCAGTGGGTAGTGAGTTATATTGACTCTGTGTTAAATCAACACTCAACGAAGTGTTACAATTTAACTCTGAATAAGTGTCAAAATAAATCTGCTCAGTCCTTTAGCTGATGCTTTTATCAAAAGCAACTTATATTGCATTTTTAACACATGGGGTTTACATATTGCTCAGTGACACTTCAACATGGAACATGGGAAAGCCAGGGATCAAACCAACAACCCTGTGGTTCCTGGTGCACCCTCATTAATCCATGCACCACGTCACATGGAGTTAAGCCTGATACCAACAAGTGTGACACTGTACAGTTACATTTCAACCCCATCAAAGAGTTCATTTAACTCTACTAAGTGTTGTAAGTGAATGTGATCTTGACACTGGATGATGACTCCAGCTCTTTAGTACAATTTACTCTGTAAGAGTTGAATCAACTTTTTGCAGTGTGATTTCAACTCTGAACTTCAACACTTTTTCCTAACACCAGAAAATGCTGCTGTGTATGCGTGGCGGGGCGTGTGCAGTCCAATGTTGAGGGAACTGTGGCCGCTATGGATCTTCTGACGTGCCACCTGTCAGGCCAACAGATAGGAGGAGATTAGGATTCAAAAAGCATCATGCAAATAATTGTATACGCAAAATATAGAAACCGTTTATAGAGCCTGATCCCTGTGTCCTTCCTGTGGGACCATGGCACCCAAGGACATAATGCACAGTCCCACTGGCAGAAACAATAAGATAATACCTTCAGGGACACAAAGGTCAGCAGCAGTATCAAATAGGAAACCGCCTCTTAGTTTAAGGGAGAAAGGCTTCTATGAACTGAGTGATTAAAGACAAATTTAATTCCCAATCCCAATTTCCTAATCTACTCAAATTGACTCCCGGTCACCTTAGTGTGTCAATCAACCTAACCTGCCTCTCTTTCTGTAACATGGAGGATTAGCTTCTGGGAAGGTGAGTTTAACTACGTGGGAAGGATTGCCGGTTATCACAGATTACAGGATTATATCTGAGTCAGTGTCAGAGAAACCGTTTTGAGATGGACCAATAAATACGTGACCTTTTATAAAAAAATTAACAATGACACCCTTGTTCAATCATTCATTAGCTCACATAAGGAGAGGTCTGTTGTTTTTTTCTACCATATATTTTCCCATGCAGTTCATTTTCAATTATTGTGCCGTGGAAGTACATTTTACAGAGAAAGAAGACAATGAGAGAGTTGGAACAACTGTGTTAAATACTAGGACAAAAGGAAACAAAAACTATGACACATCCAAACGCTGACAGCAGAGGTGGTATAAAATAAAAATATTGTTATCGAGGCAGGCCTATAATGTGCATACTATTCAAAGTTCAGCGTATTGATGACCATTAATAACAACAGCCTCAGTCTTCTTGTTCCCTTATTGCGCAATCTGTTGCAGCTGCCTGAAGCTGGTCAGGACGGCGTAGGACGGCTTTGGCCTCTCTGAGGATGTGCTCGCTGTAAATATCCCTGAGCCTGACTCACCCCAACAGGATCACAGAATGTGCCAGCCGATTCTTACCGGCTGAGATTTCTACAGGAAAACTAATAGTTTCTGTAAAGCATCTGTTATAAGGCCCTTTGATTCACACATCAAATTGATTAATATATATATATATATATATATATATATATAGCCAGTGCAAAAGATTCACACTCTGTTGTGACAAATTAACAGTAACACAGGGATGCTGGACATCAGGAGCAGATTTAGGCCTTTATAAAAATCCAAAAGGAGCACATAATAAGATAAAGAATTTAAAAAGTACTATTGGCATCTGAGGATTGAATGGGTCACCTGTTGAACTTGTTCCCATGGCACCATGTCCTGCTCCCAAAAGTCAGGTCACCGCTAAGAAGGTATGCTTGTACCACTAAGAAGACCACTGCAGGACAGAGAAACAGAAACATCAGTCATGTGAAATCCCCCTAATCTAACCCTAATCTAACACTTCATCTAACACTCAATCTAACACTTGCAAAACATTCCCTTAGCTTTGATGAAAACTCAAATGTTCATTGCATTTCATCTCATTATATGATGTGTGTTTGTGACTCTAGTCGTGAGCTGGAGATGTGCATGATTAGACTCTACGCTTTAGACTGTCTCTTGAGAACAGTTGTATGTGGGTGTAAGTGGCGGTTTCATGTACATGATGGAAACATCTGGTATTTGTAATTATAGACAAACCAAAGGGTTGTGTTGTGTTACACCAGAAGAAACCTTGCATCTTCAACATGAGCCCAGCATAAGTGTTTTATCATTACATGAACTGTCTGTCCTATCTTTCCTTTATAAAAACGTGTGCCGTAAAGCAAACAGTAAATCCAAGTGGAAGCCTGCAGGGATCGCTGTTTGTTTTGTACTTAATGCATTTTAAAGGGAATAAACTCGACGTAAAATCACTGAACATCATGAAGCACCGTTTTTGTTGTTTTTTCTCTGTCCCAAGACACAAAGCTGAAAATAATATCCCACAACCTCTGAGTTTCTCTTAAAGGAAAATGCAACCAGCTCCATCATCAGTGTTGTCTCCTGCTCAGTGGAAAGATCTTATAACCTGTAGTGATAGCAGGAGAGACGCAGCGGCGATATGAATTAGGCACACACGATACAAACCAGTTAATGGTCACCATGCAGGTAAAAGTGGGACCTTCAGTGAAGCCGGTTGCCATGGAAACACATCTCCTGTGGCATTTGGGGAACAGAGAGCAGTGGAGAGAGGCACCAGAGACATTGTAGTAAAAAGGGGGCGAGAATATAGTACTAAGTGCTCTCATAACACGTATGAGGAGGGAGGCAGAGGGGGGAGGAGCGAATGTGCAGCAATGCAACTTTAAATAGATTCTGAATGCAGGACAAGAGGTGACTCTTCTCTTTGATCCATATTACTGAGGGACAATGCAGATAAGGCTGAAAGACATCTGTTGGGACTTGGGTCAAGAAAGCGTTCTCGAAAAGCTCTTATGTTCCTAATGATTTGACCTATAGGACGCAGAGAGAACGATGCGTTTACCAAATACAGAAGGATCTGATTAACATTTTACAAAGTGGATGTCTCTTTTGAGACATTGCATTTGGTTGTATATATTGGATTGGAGATTTTTGAGTATTATGTCTTGGCGTTTTGTTATATTAGAGCAATATCCATTAATAGAAGGATAATTAAAATTGAAATGACTCACTCTTCTCTAATCTTAACACTTGCAGATGTATACTTATAATCTGTGTCCTTGAATTAAGAAAGGTGGAGTCACCTCCTGGACATTTCATGACTGTGAATCCCAAAAGAGATGGGGGAAGAGAGCAATTTATTTATTCAATAACTTCCGTTATTGAACTTCCCGAAAAGCCTTTTGTAATCTCCCATCATTAGACGCAGTATTATGTCTGCCACTACTTCAACAAATTGTACCTGAACGGTAATGTCTGGAGGATATGGCAGCTGAGGTAACTGTGCATGTCGGTCATGTTTATGCTGTTGCTTTCTGTCGTAACTGGTCACAGAAAAGAGCAATTTAGCCTCCCTGTCAGTGAAAGGTTTGTGTATTGATTGTGTATTGCATTCAAAGGCAAATTATGTAACCTCAACAGGATTTTTTTTCTGAATCTGATTGTCAGGATGATGAACTACTGGCAGAATATTCTTGTTATATAAATTCTGTCTATCAATGGAAGCACATGTTTGCAAAACATCAGTGATATAATTCACCCAAGTGAAGGACCTGCTGAGTCTAAAGGGACTGAGGCCTTTGTGTTGGGATGCTGGGACTGTGTGACTGTATTCACCTCTGACCAGGTCCACTCTACTCTCTCTCTCCTTGTTTTTCTTTTGTAGAACCACTGCGTGTGATGTGAACACTGAGCGATACATCATTTCACCTCTGCCTGTCACGAGCCAACCCACAGAGAAGAACGATTCCCACGCCATCGCATCCCAGACAACCTCCGTGTTGGCCTCATTCCACATTTCTCCTTTTCCCATGTTGTCCATTTTTAATCTTTGCAAAACATGTTGTATTTCCCGGTTCGTGTGATAGATCATTTACATTAAAGGTCTTTAAAGTCTTTCTTTCTCAGGAGGGTCTCCTGTCTCTATCTGCAGAGATGAGCATGAGCCGGGATGCTCACGGGCACAAAGAGCCTCAGTGTAAGTTTATTTAACTCCTGCTCCATGCTGCTTTCTCAAGGTTGTCTGGATGAAAATATGAGGTTAGATCCAGCTAATTATGCAAAGTACATCAATTACATTCTCCTCAACCATCTTTATTCTAACAAAACAGATCACTTCATCCCTACGTTTTCCTGTATGGACTGTATGCACTTTTTAAAAGTAGATGAAAATGTTATTACGGAGGTTTTTTTTTCTTTTTGTACGGATTTAAGTCACAGACATTAAAGGGTCTGATTATTTATACATTTATTTATCTGTTGGAGAGTAAAGATTTCTGTTAAATTTAACAAAAATATTAGTAAACTACTCAATTGCGGAAAAGCTGGAAACCAACAGGACTTCATATAACAGTTGATCAATAGCTGCACCCTATTTCCTAGCTTCAGTCTGTACAGTGCTTTTATATCATGTCTAATACAGAAACTACAACTGTAGCTTAATGTCTGTCATCTGGAGTGCAAAGCTGTGACAAATAAAGAAACTTAATCCAACAACATGGTGCATGTCTCCTGATACTGAAATACAATTTGAACATAAATGACACTCACCTTGCAAAGGAGTTGTTGTGCTCTGTCACTTGTTTGTAGGTTTCAAAAATCCCTGTTCCAGGCAACAAGGACCCACATCCCAAAGCACAGGTTCTCTCTCCCCTCTTCAGCCGTCCTCTTCATGGCTTCCTTGAATCCCTGGTTGTCCTCTGCTGCTTCCAGCGCTGACTCTAATCCTGTCCGTGCTCTCTCTGCACTCGCATACCGCAGGCTGAAAAAGCTGTGTCAACCCCCCCTCTGCACAGCATGGGTGAGGAAATGAGGGAGCGATGGGGGAGGAGAGGAAAAGTAGAAGAGAAATAGATCCATTTAAGACAAAGAGAGCAAAGGAGAGGAGTTGGCTACAGGGGGGGCTGCCACTTTGTCTCTGCACCGTCATCATGTGTAGGTGTGGAATTTTGCCCGATGTGCCCATGAAAGCCAGCCAGAGCTTGTTTGAGTCATGATTTCTAGGCTGACTCTCTTCGAGGAGGGATGATAAAGTTCAGGTGAGAGACACAAGGAACACGGGGGCCTGGAAATGCGGTTGAGTGTCCGTCATAGTTAGAAAAGTGGGAGCTTTAGAGATACCTTTGTGAGTGAATATCAGAATGGTGCCTCTGAAACGACATTCTAATTCTTGAGGGCCCTTTGGTGTCGAGCAGGGCCGGCCGTGTGTTGGGTTTTGGGGGAGCCTCTCGGGCCTCGTTTGCGGGAACCACAAATAAATAAATAATAAATTACACTTGCCATCTACAACCCTGTGTTTCTCCATTTTTGTCATGGCCCAATAGCGAGACAATCACCATTAGAGGTTTTATATAAAGTTACTTAAGAAGTGCCTAAACAATCTTAACGTGTGGTGCTCTCATGTTCTGCTGGCTTTTTAAGATTGAAATAGTTTGATTCAGGATTTCTTTATCCAGAATCCACAACGACTATTAGGAAAGATGACTTGAGCCAAACCTCCAGCCCAACAACAGAGCGTGGAGGAAGCACTCCTTCCTCCACTCTCTGAATTATAGGGCAGAGGGAAACCTCTTTTCTAATTCTCTCTTTGAACAGCGATGTGGGTGCACATCATGACAGATTCATGAAGAGGAACATGGGGGTGGACAGACTCACAGCCTTGTAACAATGAGGGGAACCGTAAACACACGGGGGGGGAGGGTCTTTCTGTAATTACTCTCAAAGAAGACACAGAAACACGGGGGAGAAGGATGAGGTTGAGGGTTCCAGACTGATCCCACGTTCCCTCAGATCAGCATCTGAGGAGGAAATGACCAGGCAGACGGGCCGTGTGTATGTGTATAAATAGCTATTAATCGGGCATTAGATCCCACAACCTACTGCTCAGCAGACAGTCAGCTCGGTCCAAAGGATGTTCTCTACAGTGGATTTGTAGGCAATTAATAAAGTATCTCTTTGTTTCATATGTTAAATTGTCTGTTCCTTTTTCTTTCTCCCTTCTTCCTTACTCAGTTCATGGTTTTCACATAAGATGAAGATGTCTGCTTTAGAATGAGACTCTACATGGACAACCTGTTGCCTTGTGCAGGAGGCTTCAGGTGCAGTTTACGTGGGCTGAAAGCCTTTCTTCTGGTGCCCTGTGCTTAAATTACTTCATTAAACGCAAGAGTAGGATGTACGGGAGCAGGACGTATGCGATGTCAGAACCACCATTTTTGGGTTTGGAGGGAGGACGCAGGGGGGTCGGCGGAAACGGTGGATTTGGGTTTTCTACTGTGACTCAAATAAAAGAATTGGGAAAGGGAGGCAGGTGGATCGTACATTGAGACGGTGTAAAGTATTTTAAAACACTGAAAAGCAAGAGAACAATGCCACAAGCCCTCACTGGGTAAAAGAAACATGATGAGAGACGGTACTCCACCACACAAGTATTATATTAATTCTTAAGAATCTGCTCAATTTGAATAACAATAACATAAATAGAAACAGCTCATCACACGCTGTTCTATGTGGGATGGAATATTTTAGAATTACAACTTGTCACAAATATTTATTCATCATCTACAGTGAAACACCATCATCCAGAGTTGATTAAAGAAGTAAATCATATATTTATTTATGAAGCACACATGAAAAGGATAGCAACAATGAACTAAATAAAAATGCATAATGAATAGAAGACGGGTACAGACGATAATGTTTAAGGTTCAAAGATAGGAACTGGAGAAAATATAGTACAAAATACTTCTGGGATAAGATCCTTCATTGCGATCTGATGAAGGAATGAATTCCCTAAATCAGAATTTGACTAATTAGGGTCCTCGCTACGATTAGTCCGAGAGGTACTTCTTCCCACTTTTTGTGAATGAAAGTATGGTGTGTTGTTATATTCTGCTCTTTTAAAAATAAAAAGCAAAAGGAGAAGAGTATGTACAAATAGTCACATACATTTCTTTTATACATTTTCGAAAAAAAAAAAATCATCTGGGAAAAAATCATAAATCAAAAATTGTGTATACAAAATGGATTTTTATACATGAAATATTGAATACAGCTGTTGGAAAGGGAGCGTTGGTTATATCATTATCAAGCAATCGGGATATGATTGACAGTCATTTAGCTTCTCTCTTCTCTGTGTACAAGTCTGCAGTCGTAGTTTATAACTCACCCTGATGCATGATGGTCCATGATGGTCCCCTCCACTGTTACCATCTGTGGGCCCCACTCCGCTTTTTCCTGTGACCTTGGATGACCTCGGGGCACATAACATAAGAGAGCAGTCTTGAATGTGTTCTTAGGGCACATTGGTTTTGTGTGGCCTTCCTGACCACGTAGATAACAGATGGGCACCTTCCTCGGATTCTTTAGAGGAAGAAGAAGGAGGTTCTCCAACAGACTGACCGGCACTGGGGAGATTTCTCTGGGTTTGCTGGGGAAGATGATCCCTGCTGGCTTTCCACACCCAAGGGCTCCTCTTCCATGCAGCCACAAACACATCAGCCTTAGGTCATGCTCCCGCATCCAAACCTGGAGTCAGGAGAAAGCATGCTCACATATTCTTCCAGATTTAAGATTTTACCAACTTCCTCCCCTGATTTACATTTTGGCTGAATCCACTTCCTGTAAAGTTCCTTTAAGCGCACATATAACTCTTTAGGGCTCTCATCAGGTTCAACATCCAAAGAACAAAACGGTTGTCTGTACGTTTCTAGATTAATGTCATATTTTTTTAAGATGGCTCATTTAACCTCCTCATATTCAAGGGAATCCTCAACATCCACATGAACGTAAGCAGCTCTGGCCTTACCCCTCAAAGAGGAATTAAACAAAAGGCCCAATCCTCCTTCGGCCAGCGGCAAACAGCTGCAATTCTTTCAAAAGTGATCAGGAAGTGTTCAATGTCATCAGCATCAGATAAGTTAAACCTGAACCTGACCTGCATCATGGTTTTCTGAGAGATTTCTCGGGCCGGTAGTTGACTGAGACAGGAGACGGCCCTTCCTCATCATCTGGCACTTCCCAGGCGTCCCCAGCAGGCAGCAGAGGATTAGGGGTTGGAGTTGTACCAGCCTGTCCCTCCAGTTCCAACAGACTGAACTGGTGTTGAAGTCTTGGTTCCTGTGGCTTTCTGGAGCATCAAGTCTTGTCAAGTCTGCCCATGTGGGCTCTCTGCTCCCAGGCTCCATATAATCCTCTATCACTCCATCCTGCATCTCTCTTGCTTCCTGGAATACTTCCTCGTGTTGCTCCGCCAAAGCAGGCTTTGAGGCTGCTTTCCGTCCCCGGCTCACAGAGTTTCTCCATCTCAGGGACAAGAGGGGAGCGAGAGAAAGAAAAACTATATATTGGGAAACTATGCCCCCCTACTGGCTATATCCCACTTATGACACCACTTGTGAGGAACCAAGGGATGAGGCTCATAGAAATATGTCCCAGAAATAGACAAGAAACCCTAAAATAAATTCAATTCAATTCATTTTATTTTGTAGAGCCCAAAATCGCAAATTACTAATTAGCCTCAGAGGGCTTTACAGTCTGTACACATGCAACATCCTCTGTGCCCAAACCCTCACATCGGCACAGGAAAAACTCCCCAAAATATGAAAAAACCTTCAATGGGGAAAAAAGGGAAGAAACCTTAGTGAGAAGGTCAGAGGAGGATCCCTCTCCCGGGATGGACAGACTGACATGGATGTCATGTGTACAGAATCAACCATGTAAAGGATGTACAATACATTCAACTCCTCTAACTGAAATGATACAAGTAATTGCAAGTAGCAGAACAGGTGTACAGCAGGACCACTGCAGGGACAACCTCCATCAGATAGAACCTCCATCAGGTAGAACCTCCATCAGATAGAACCACCATCAGATAGAACCTCCATCAGATAGAACCACCATCAGATAGAACCTCCATCAGATAGAACCACCATCAGGTAGAACCTCCATCAGATAGAACCACCATCCACAGAGGCGAAAATAAAGAGGAGAGAAAGAAAAGACAGTTGAGAATGGATGGTTCATGATCCAGCCCAAAAGAATAATGTATTGCATCGATTGTAGGACGTTAAAGGGTCTCTTTTTTTGTACAAGTAATTCCACAGTGGAAACAATAAAGGACCATAAAGTTTCCGTTGGCCATGTCAAAAGTTTTGAGAGACAACAAAGTGTTTAGGTTCCTGGTTCTCATGAAGTCGGAGGAGCTTTACACACTTGCAAATGTGTTAAATATCCTTGTAAATAAATGCTTTGCTACTTGTTAAAAGCCAAATCCTTTCATGTAATGATTTTTCACATGTCATTTATATCAGCTCACACAAACACTTCATCCATTTGTTCCCGGCCCCTCTGTTAAATTTTCGAACTCATTGTGGCCCGCGAGTCCAAAAGTTTGCCCCCCCCCCTATAGACCGATCCTAGGAGGGACACCTAATGGACAAGCTAAGTACTGTAAGCTAGACTATTATGCAGTTGTAGACAAAACACAGGGGGTCTGGCCCTGAGACAGGAAAAGAAACTATTAAATGTGACTAAAACTAGACTAAAATGTAATTAGTTTATGTCGACTGAAACTAAGATGGACTAAAATTACTAAATGTGACTACAACTAACATGCATTTTTGTTAAGATTAAGACTAAATCGAAACTAGCTGCCAAAATAACACAAATGTAGATGTAGTTCCTTGTTGTCAAGGTGTGAGGAACCAAGCAACCAAGGAACGAGGGTCATAGAAATATTTCCCAAAAATACAGAACAGAACAAACTACACACAAGCATCTGACCTCCCAAGTCAAACATCAGCGACACATTTATACAAACGGACTAGTCCACATTAACACAAAGGAAAGACAAAAACCACAAACTTCACAATACAACAACACAAATCAATAACGAGGCAAGTTATATAACTGCACTAAAATTAAGTGTATATTTTAACATAACTAATAAATCCAATAAATGGAACAAGAAATTAGAAATGAATATACCAACACAAACCGTTCAACTCCCCGCCACAATTAATCTGCGGCTTGGTCGGAACTAAAGTTTCAGTTGAAGCGGCGCGTCGGTCGTTAATTCACGCGGACCCAACGGAACCAGCCCATCATCATCTGAAGCTCCAAACGCGTCTGTTACTGACAAATACATGTATGAACAGAACTATTGAGAGCATGAAATAAAATGCTAAACAATGTGCAAGACAAATTGCAAGAAATATTAATCGGTGTTTGTATGTACGTGCGTGCGTAACGTCACGTGTGTGGCTGCATCCGGGCCATCTCACAAGGCAACATCACTCCATTCCAGGCGGCTGACGTCATAGAAAGTGATGTCACTGGCTTTGATGCCCTGATCTGAAAAACATTCCAAACGTCATCACTTCTTCCCTGCGATTCTTCAGGTAGACAGACATTCTCTTGTCGGTAAATCAGTTCATTGGCTCATAATCCTTTGAACAATACAACTGTTTTTAAGTTGTATCGCGTACACGAGTATTTTACCCAACATTTAAATCAAAAAGGTGAAATGGCTGAAGCAAACGCCTTTTTACACGAGGGACCATCAGCGTCAAGTAGAAGGTTCAGTGCAGATGATATGAGCCTGCCGGAGATCTCCAACGTTCTCAAGACTCTTCGCTTGAAAATTCACATGAGCGCAATAAGGGTTGCAGGGTGGGAATCATTAAAGGTCAAAAATGATAAATTTGAACAGCACAGAAAGGAGGAAGCTGTTGAAAGAAGAAAATGTGAAACCCTTCAGAAAGAGGTGAAAACTCTTATTGATGAGGTCAAAAGTCATCAATATTTTGATCAAATCTACCAAAGGGAAAAAACATTACATGAAGAAACGTCCTCTAAATATCAAAGACTGCAAGTAGAGCTGGTAAAACAGAAGAAACAACTGAAGGTCATAAAGAAAATGGAGGCAGACACTGAATTCATGGCAAAAGAGAACTACGAGCACGACAGTAGAATTAAGTTCCTTGAGACTCAACTGAAAAAAGTATCGGATGAGTTTAAAAATGTCTCCCATGTTAATAAAACGCATGTCGATCAGCTTAGAGTAAAAAAGGACACTATACAATCTTTGCTGACTTCCTTGGAAACCACTGAAACTACGGGTCGCTTGGATTATGAGGCTCTGCAATGTCAGAATAATGAGCTGAACAAGAAGATAAAGGACTTAAACATACAGGTTCCAGCACTCAATGCACAAATAGAGAAAATCAACGCGAAATGTGTAGACCTGTCCTCTGAAAATAAGGTCCTAGAGCAGAAACTCCAGCCTCTGATCCAGAAAGTGAAGATCCTGCACAAAGAGCGAGACAAAATAATTCCCAAAAACGACAGTTTGGAGAGAAAGAACGACTGTTTAAAACAGCAAATCCAGGACATCAATAAACAGCTCACGTCCAAAAATCCTTTTGCGAGCGACATGGTTAAACAGAAAGTCCAGGAGAGGGTTCTGAAAGAGCAGCACCAACAGTTGATCAAGGCTCACACTGAGGCTTCCAACCAGCTCCTCAAGGAAAAAGCCTGGAAGTTAGAGTACGACCTGCTGAAAGAACAAAATGACAACTTGCAGCAAAGTAACATGGAATGGAATGAAAAGACTTTGGCTCTGATGAACAGCCTCACGGATCTGGCTGCCTGTAAGGCGAACTTCAACACAATGAAGGCGGCTTTAAAAGTGGGATTCAGAGAGAATGACAATCTAAAGAAGCAACATCGGGCCCTGGAGAAGAAGACTTATGAGGCGAAAAACAAGGCAATAACGTTACAGCTCACAATCCTGAGGGCTGAAAACTGCACCCTTCAGCAGCAGGTTGAGGAAGTGCAGAGCACCGTTCAGGGAAAGGACGCTTTGACTCGTGTCCACAAAGCCCTGCTAAAGGATAGAAACACCCTCCAGCAAAAGAAGAACGACCTTCTGAAAGAACTTCGGCAGCTCGATAAAACGGCTGCTGAAGAAGCGCCTCTGAAGGAGCTTGTTAAGGAGGTGGTGGAGGAGAACGAGGACAACAGCAGAAAAGTGGTCAATTTGAAGAACCACTTAGACTCTCTTCGCAAACGGAGGCGGGGCCGGGCCAAACACCCGAACTCCTCCGCCGAAGCCTAAAGGGCCGCTCCTTGCTCCTGCTGTGGCGTGTGGGTCAGAGGCAGAGAGCAATTTCCCCTAGGGGCCTTCTTAATGAAGGTGAACATGTTCCACGGCACTCTACTGTGCTCATGGAACATAATTAGTCGTCTTATTGACGCCGTATTGGTTTTCTCCCGGTGCTCGGGTTTACCTAAAAAATAATGTTCCACGGCACTCTACTGTGCTCATGGAACATAATAAGTCGTCTTATTGACGCCGTATTGGTTTTCTCCCGGTGCTCGGGTTTTCCTTAAAAATGACCGTACATGGTCCTCTGCTGCAGTGATCAGTTCAACCGGGTTTGAGCCGCGCACACACACAGGAGCTGTTCATCGGCTGCTGAGGGCCAGAGACAAAGCCTTCAGAGCCGGTGGTAGAACTGGTCTGCCGCAAGTGTGAAGAGAGCACTCTCCTCCATCAACCCCCGAAAAGCAACAGGCCCTGACAACATTCCAGGCCGTGTACCGAGGGACTGCGCAGAGGAGCTTACGGATATCTTCAACCCTTCTCTGAGGCAGGCTGCTGTTCCATCACATGTCAAGACCTCCATCATCATACCTGTGCCAAAGAAGCCGGCTCCATCCTGCTTCAATGACTATCGCCCTGTGGCACTGACCCCCATCATAATGAAGTGCTTTGAACGGCTAGTCATGTCTCACATCAAGTCCATCCTCCCCCCCACCCTGGACCCCTTTCAGTTTGCATACCGGGCCAAACGTTCCACAGAGGACGCAATCTGCTCTGCTCTCCACTCAGCCCTCACCCACCTGGAAGAAGCAGACTCACATGTGAGAATGCTCTTCATTGACTTCAGTTCAGCTTTTAACACTATAATCCCACAACAACTCATCTGTAAACTAGACCGGCTGGGGCTCAACACCTCCCTTTGCAATTGGGTATTGGACTTTCTCAGTGACCGACCCCAAGCAGTACGAGTCGGCAACAACATCTCGAGCAGCATCACACTCAGCACAGGGGCCCCACAAGGCTGTGTGCTCAGTCCCCTGCTCTTCACCCTGCTGACTCACGACTGCACAACAACCCACAGCACCAATCACATGGGGAAGTTTGCAGACGACACAACTCTGGTGGGTCTCATCACCAAGAACGACGAGACCCACTACAGGAAGGAGGTCAACCTTTTGACCACGTGGTGCAGAGACAACAACCTCCTGCTGAAAGACAGCAAAACAAACAAGACTTCAAGAAAGCCACAATGTACACCCACCACTGACCATCGATGGTGCTGCTGTGGAGCGAGTGAGCGGCACCAAATTCCTGGGGGTGCACATCAGTGAGGACCTCACGTGGGCCACCAACTCTGCATCACTGGCGAAGAAAGCCCAGCAGCACCTCTACTTCCTCCGCAAGCTCAAGCGAGTGAAAGCTCCCACACCGATCCTGAACACTTTCTACCGGGGCACCATTGAAAGCATCCTGACCAGCTGCATCACTGTGTGGGGCAGTAGCTGTACTGAACACAGCATGAAAGCACTGCAACGCATAGTGAACACAGCTGGTAAGATCATTGGCGCCCCACTCCCTTCCCTGAAAGACACATACGCCACCCGCCTCATCCGGAAAGCTACCTCGATTGCAAGTGACACCACCCAGTCTGTTCAGCCGCCTACCCTCTGGAAGAAGGTATAGGAGCCTCCGCTGCCGTACCACCAGACTCAGAGACAGCTTCATGGTAAATGCTAAATTCTCTCCCCTCACTCCCCCCAGCCACATCCGTCAGTCTGACACAGGGCTGAAATCCCCCCCCCCCCCCCACACCCTCTTATATCACTCGGGACTACTTTCGATTACTTGTATGTCTGACATGCAGCAATTGACAAATAATGCTACTTTTAACTTTGATCTTGATTTTTTACACTTACAAAATTCTGGGGCACACCACCAACCAAAATGACACTCTAGCACAGTACATACAAAACATATAGTTAATAATATAGTTTCTAAATGTATTTATACTCAGTGTGAAACCTGGGCCTGTTTGGATGAGCCCTAACGCCCCCGGATTTGCATATAAGAACGTGAAATGAAATAAAGTGGCATTATGAAATAAAAGTGCCATGAAATAAATATATGTGTACTTTAAAAAAAAAAACATGAAATGATTACATTTATTTCATATTTATGTATTTATTGCCTCATTTATTTAATTTTGAATAAAACGGCATTCCATACTTCTATGGGGCGCCGTTTGTAAAATGGCGCACGTTCTAAAATCCTGCACAGTTTTGGTACATTTAGCATTATTATATGAATAAAAAAAGCAGGACAATATTTACATGTAACTTTTTCAAACATTTAGAGGCAAAATTATGTAAATACATTATTACTTTACATTACATGTCATTTAGCTGACGCTTTTATCCAAAGCGACTTACAATAAGTGCCTCTGCGTGACCGCGTCATGAAGCACGTGTGAAAATTAACCAATGGCGAGCTGGTACGTCAGGCGGGGGACGCCGGGACCAGGACGCTATAACCACGCTCACCACGTCCAGGGCGCCTCATTCCCCCGCTGCCACCAAAGAACTGCTGGAGGTCCTCACCGAGCCCTGGCTCGGCAGCAGTGCAGGCGGCTTCCTGCGTGCACCCCCTCGTCGAGGCTGGGCCGTAGCGCGACACGCTCAGGGGGGCCCGCTACGGTCGGGCCTATTGTGCTGCAGGCTTTCTGTCCTCCCCCCTTCCTGAGAAGAAAAAGCGTCGGACCAGGCGAAGCTTAACCTCCTCTGCCCATTCAGAGCCCTAGACCTGTACGTCCGCAGGACCTCCCTGTGTAGGCTCTCCGAACAGCTGTTCGTGTGTTTCGGGCCCCCCAAACACTGGCGGCCCGGTAATTAAGCAGAGGATGCGCAAGTGGGTGGTTGAGGCCATCACACTTGCTTATGAATCGGCCGGCCGGCCCGCACCTTTGGCGCTACGCGACGTTTGCATGGCGGCAGGCGGCTGGTCCTCTCCCCACACGTTCGTGAGGTTTTACCACCTTGGCCTTAACGCTACACCTGGAGCACAGGTGCTCTCGTCTGAGTGTGCGTCTTAAAAAACTTCACACCACGGTCACTTGCTCGTATGGTGAGTGGGTGTAGGGTTCCCACAGCGTCACGTTCTGCCATACTCCCGGCCTGCCCGTGGCACTCTGTGCGTGGTGAATGGTCCTGCTCTTCGGGTCCCTTTATAGCATCCTGGTCCCGGCGTCCCCGCCTATGACGTACCAGCTCGCCATTGGTTAAATTTCACACGTGCTTCATGACGCGGTCACGCAGAGGCGTTCCCACAGCGTCGTGCTGGGGGGCGTGGCCACAGGGGCGTGGCTATCTCTCACATGCTCTAAAAATTGCATTTGCCGGAAGAAATATTAAACTATGTGTGTAGGGAGCAATAAAATGGTAATGTATGGTATTTTCAGAAGCTTTTATTTTGTGATGGTGCATCAGAATGTCCTGGTTATCCCCGAGTGACACCTTGGCGACGTGTACTATCTGTCTGAAGTGGAATTACTGTGTAACTATTTTTAGTTACCTTTTTTTTTTATAACCAGAAATTGACCAAAAGCAGTCTTGTGAAAGATTTTGAGGTAAACCATTCAGCTCATTTATGCAATTTTGAGAGGCTATAATTTTGGAATGACACATCAGAAGGTCCTGGTTATATGTTGAAATAAAAGGCCTAAGACCATGATAATGTCAAAGATAAAGTCCTGGCGTCGCTCCACACGGTTAACGCCCGCTGACCTGTGGACGCTTCGCCCGAAGGCCCATTTGTAACCGTCCCCCCACGTGCAAGGCTTTCATGTTTTTAATGTTTTCCTCCTTCCAAAATAGTCCTAATTCCATTTTCCACGCAGTTTGTTGCCATCTGCTGTTTAGTCAAGGCTTTATATCTTCATGATGGCTCATATCATATCAAATGTTTCCTGTTACCATCAAGCAACACACGACATGAGGTAGAACATATTGTAAAATGACGGTTCACATATTCACGACACAGGTCAACTGCATATATAACAGTGAGTGTCTCATCCCCAGACAGCCTGCGGCTTTTACTTTGAAATATCTAAGCCGGAAAAAGATACATTTGTTTGTAGCCGTTAGCATGACGCCACTTCCTGCGGTCTGAGCTGTCAGCCACGTCACCTCCCCTGAAACCACTTCCCTCCGATACAACTGGGCACACACCTGAGTGAACGGACGCACTACCTGTTCATCCTTTCAGACACGGAGCCACGAGCCGCAGCCGCTTCGGACTTCTGGACGTCGTCTTCATTTGGACGCGTGACTCGTTGCGGCTGGACAGCTCTGCCCGAAGGCCTGCGCGAGCTTTGACTTCAGTGGTTGTCGGAGCCCAAACACCATGAACGTCTTTCGCCTGGCGGGGGACGTGTCACATCTGGTGGCCATCATCATCCTGCTACTGAAGATATGGAGGTCCCGGTCCTGCGCTGGTAGGCTCAATGCATGCAGCTGTGCACGTGCACAGAGACACAGTGGCGTGTTGTTGTGTTTAGCGTGGACGTTCAGGAGATGCCGAGTGGGTCCGTGGGAAGGGCAGCGACGTGGCATGTTGACTGAGCCGTCCTGCTCCATGTGTGTCTTCACAACCATGCACATCTGCAGTGTTTGTCTCTCTTTGTCTCTGTAGGCATCTCTGGGAAATCTCAGGTGCTGTTTGCACTTGTCTTCACCACCAGGTACCTTGATTTGTTCACGGTCTTCATCTCGGCCTACAACACGGTCATGAAGGTAAACCCTGCAGCAGACCGCTTGTCGGTGATAACAATACCGTTTCACAGAGGTCACATGGTCCTTGGTGGGTGATACCAGTCAGCACTTTACACTGCTCTCAGGTGGTGTTCCTGGCTCTGGCCTACGCGACGGTGTACCTCATCTACATGCGCTTCAGGAGCACCTACGACTCTGAGAACGACACGTTCCGCGTGGAGTTCCTGTTGGTGCCGACCATCGGGCTGTCCTTCCTGGAGAACTACGCATTCACCCCGCTGGAGGTATGTGAGCACCAGGACCGTGTCTTTAGGTCACTGTGTTTTAAATTTACGTTTTACAAATGATACTCATTTGTCTCCCTCCCACCAATTCCCCCCAGATCATGTGGACCTTCTCCATCTTCCTGGAGGCGGTGGCCATAATGCCGCAGCTCTTCCTGATCACGAAGACCGGCGAGGCCGAGTCCATCACCACCCACTACCTGTTCTTCCTCGGCCTCTACCGAGCCCTCTACATCGGCAACTGGGTGTGGCGTTACCACACCGAGGGCTTCTTCGACCAGATCGCCGTGGTGTCCGGCGTCGTGCAGACCATTTTCTACTGCGATTTCTTCTACCTTTACGTCACTAAAGGTGAGTGGAGGCTCCGCCCAAGGGCTTAGAGTAGAAACTACCGTTAGAGTGGAATGAATGAAGCGGTGGAGGAAAGGGTGACTGCTGGTAACCAGAGCTGTCGGGGGGGTGAGTTTCACTTTGAGGTTTCAAACTCCCTTCTCAAGACGGGCTTTTTTCTTCCCGTTTGTCCTCCACCTGTCTGCAGTGCTTCGGGGAAAAGGAAAGATGAGCCTGCCGATGCCCATTTAAACCGGACCCCTGGACCCGCCGCAGCGCCGCACCCGATGGGACCGAACTTCCTTCTGTTTCATTTAAAATGTGTGCGCCTGAAAGTCGGCTGTGATTGGCTCGTTGTGTGTGAGTCCGGATGCAAACGCGTGCTGGTTGGGTCACACGTTTGGGGGCGTTGGTTTGTCTTTTTTTTCCTCAGAAGATGCAAATGTGACACTAGAAATTGGTCCCCGCCACCAGGAACTTAAATTAGAGCGATTAACGCGATGGAAACTGTCTTTTTACTCCGGGACTTTAGCTTTGGCAATAGTTACAATGTTGAATCCACTAATTTGTACTTATACAGATTGTGTGTAGTTTTACGTCAAAGCTCCCCAAACGTTAGTCAATCACGTTCACGTTTTAAGGACTCATGTCTTTGCTGATTTACAATAGCGAAAACGTTTCTTACTCTACCCTTTAAGTAAAGTTCATTTTATTTATGTAGCACAATATCAATAATCAAATATTTTAGGGGGGTGCACAATGTGCACATCTTCCATGAAGTGTCTTCCTCTTTGCTCGTAGGATTGACGAATTCTATGCAAACCATTTATTTCCTTATTCCTTAAGTATGTTCATGTTTGTATTTTCTCCTCTTTGTCGTCGTTCATATTTCATTGTAATTCTTTTTGGGAGGGGGGAAAAAGGGCTAAACGTTTTGTCTTGTTAAATGAATCCAAAGATTTCAGTCAAACAACATTTGTTTTCTTTGATGGGTTTTTATCTTTGACAAAAGTGTCTTTTAGAGATAAAAAAGAAATGTGACAATAAGGAAACATCTTTTTGAACTTCTGTAAAAGAATAATGTGTTTTTTACACTTGCAAATTTTTTAGTACAGTAATTGAGACCTTACCTTTATTATAACGTGTGTATTCAATTTAAAGGAGTGGTCATTGTCAATCTACATGGACAGCAACTCACCAGGATGTTTACCTTTCTGAACACACACACACACACACACATATATATATGCACAGATAATAATGCATTCCTACAGAACAGAATGGTGTGAAAGTGCTGCTGCGTTGTGCAGATGTTAAAACAGATTGATAAAAAAATAAATAAAACAATACAGCTGAGTGACATCATCCCTTCACTTCCATCAATGAGGTGTTTTCCGGAAGGTTTTCCTGTGTTTGTAGAGCACCTTGCTTCCTTCTCTCACAGCTCCTCCCACCGCTTTTGCGGCTGAAGTGATGGAGAGCGGCGACGCCGCCAGAGCCGCTGCCCTCTCCACCACCTTCGCCTTCCTCACAGCCTTCCCTTTGTCATCCTTCCCCAGGATCCCTGCTCCCTCTGCGGCGCCTCTCCCCACAGCTGTCAACAACTCGCACCAGAAAAGCCTCTCGGCTCGTTTCCTGGCCTCTTCTTCTTCCCTCAGCTCCTCTTCCTCCCTCCTCCTCCCCATCTCTGGTCTCTGCACCTCTCGGTTTTTAGCCGCCTCAGGTCCTCTCTCTCCCAGAATCCTCTCTTGCGCCTCCATGACGGCCCTCTCCGCTTCCTTGAACATCTTGATGCTATAGCAACCGCCTCCGTTGCTCGCCACAGTGTCTTTCACCTTCTCCAGCAGTTGAGCCACCTGCTGTGATCCGGCCGCTGTCTCGTCCTGTCCTCTGTTATCAAAGACGTGACACCCTCCGCGGCAGCTGCTGACAAACTCGGACAGTTGGTCGCTGTCCCCCAGGAAGTCCTCGATGCTTTTGCCCCGCAGCTGGTCTCCCCAGGTGAACAGCACTGTGGTAAACCTAGTGGCTCCAGGTCCAAACGTGGCCTTGATCCACTGCAAGGCGTCCCTTTCCTCCTGGGTGAACCTGCCGAGCCGCAAGGTCACCAAAAAGCCGTGGGGTCCTGGGGAGGACAGGGCGACGCTCTGTCCCACCTCTGCCATGACCTCCTCGGGGGACAGCCGTGTGTGCAAGAAGCCCGGCGTGTCAATCACAGCGACGCTCTGCCCGTGGACGGTCCCGGACCGCCTCTCGCACCGCGCGGTGACCGAACCGGGGGAGGAGGCGACCCAGAAGGCCGACCTGCCCAGGATGGTGTTACCCGCTGAGCTCCTGCCTGCTCCTGTCCTCCCCAACAGAACAATCCTCAGGGGTTCAGCCTCCGATGCCTCACCAACTGCAGCCAGATGATATGAAATGGTACACGGATATTATCATTTTATAGTAATAGGAACCTCTAGCAGGTATTCAAAAGAATAAGACATTTACTTGGAGGATCTCAAACCATATTTCCGCTTTTCATAACGGATTTGTGTATTTTATTTCTGTTTAGTAACTTCCTTCTTTGTCATAGCCTGCAGTGCAGAGTCACACTGCTGCTCTGAAGCTTATGTGGAAATAACTAATCTACATACCTTTATGTGACGCAGCATTTTCAGATGTCGACATCCTAGCAGGAAGCAGCATATATTCTTTAGCCTGGCCTGACCCAACTTAAAAGAGGCAGTGTCCAAGGTTTCCTCTGCGACTGAGACGTTTGTCATTGAAATAGCGCCAAACCGCAGAGGGCATCGGCGCTGCAGAGCAGAGGAGCGCTATTAATCCGCTGATATGAAAACGACCTGAAGGAAAGTCACAAGTTATTTAAATAGCTCTTCACCAGTACGCTGGACAAACCGACTGCTGTGCGCGTCATCCTCGTCGTGATCATCCAAACACTGGAAGCAGGAGATGCTGACGATGACTCGGTGTAGTAGTTCTTGGATGTGGCCACTAGGGGGCAGTAGACACTCAAACAACATAATTCAAACTAGACAGGAGTGTTTCTAATATCAACCCACAATGAATCACTCGGAGGCCATGGAGGTCGCTCTATGAGAATATAACGTGTTAGATCATTAAAACGATCAAGCTCATCAGTGACACCGGTGATGGGTAACAACAATTATCATAATGGAAAAAACGAAATAGAAAAAGAGAAAAAATGCCTTGTTATGAATGTTAGGAAGAACTGCCACTAAATTTATTTGTAGAAAATGTAATACATCACATGACAAAAAATACCAAATAGTTGTCCCTCATATTTTTACTTTATCACTAGGATGTGATTAATGTGCCAACCACACTGAACCACGATCGTCATCAAAGAATCTGTAAGAATGAGTTGTGTGGCCTTAACGAGTGCATCTAGACTTCGAGTTCGAGGATGTCAGTTCGAGGATGTCATGACAAACCTCTAAAACAAGTGAAAACCTCTGAGTACATCATGGCCAGCAGGGCCTTGAGGTGTGGTACTCTTAACGTACAGACGTTCCTTCCTTTACACAAGAAGTCAAAGTCTAGGAAGAGAAACATGGAAGGCTGAAGCGGTTTCTGATCACGGGCAGTATTTAATAGGATTATCCACGACAGTGTGGCCTGTGTCGACCCAGTGGACCACAGAATGATCATTCATGAGCAGTCATCTTATTTCTACCAAAACTCCTAATTAACAAGGCGCTGAGCTATAAGAAGCTACCGTGTTTGTTTTTTAGTATGCCTGTGATTCAGAACACGGACTCTGTGTGAGGCCAAATCTCCAAAGCAAAACCCATCTGACAGGAATGTGTGAATTTAGGTGTTGCACATTTTCCTCGACAAAGACTCAAAAAACATCTGTGGTAACGTGTACGCTACATAGTAGGCAAGTATGAGTACTTTTGAACAACTGTGAATAGGTCTTTTGTAGTGAAGGAACATCCTTAAAGAAATGGAAAGGGATTAAAAAAACCCTCCTCTATGTCCTTCTCAGCACTGTAGGTAGACATCTTGAGTTTGGCATCACTGACATTTGTCTTCAACGTTTCTCTCTTATCTGAATTGCTTTTCTTTTGTCTTTCGATATCGAGGCTTCAGTTTGATGTTGAACTCTGAAATCAGAACTGGCAAACTGGTAGAACAACGGCAAATCATGTAAAGTCAACCTTTAGCATGTTTTGTTATGTGAAAAGTGCAAACAGGTAAACCAAGAGGAAACAATTCAATTACATGTTGAGTATAATCGCTTTTTAGCGAGTGCGCTTCTAATGAGTTTGTTTACGAGCTCCATCCAGCAGTAACGTTGCTTTGTGCAGTGGTGAGTGATGGGGTTTTAAGGACTACTGCAGCTCCCTAAACAATACGCTATAATGGACATTAGAGCTTAACTACAGGGCCAGAAATGTGCAAATAACATCAATCGCGTGTTGTATGAAGTCGTAGATCTCCCCGGCGGTTAAGTGGACAGTTAGTAAAAATACCAGTTCCCAGCCATTTACACAGCATTCACACAGCCGGGCTCTTCTGTTTGTAAATCAGCTGTTCTGCTGTTTTTTCAGTGGACCAAAGGTCGTGGGCGGCTGGTGCTCGAGCTGTTATCAGGACGCACTGTCAGCCGCTCTGTCCCACTCCACCTGGTTTCTCGGTGGAAAGCTCGCTCCCTTGCTGGGAACCTGCGGGGGCTCCGTGTCCCCCGGAGGGGGCTCCCAGCTGGAGCCAGGCACACCTGCGACTGTGGGAGCCTCCTTCACGCTGCCGCCACGGAGCCGGTCGGGCTGCCGCACGCCACCGGCTGAGTTCTCAAACTCAAAGAAGGGGTCGCTTTCACCAATCCCCAGCCCAAAGCTCTCCAGTAAGTCCAATACTGAGGGCGTAGACGGGCCACTGGGGGCCTCCTCCTCAATGAGGTTCAGCGTTGGCAAGATGTCCACCAGCTCTGCCATCTCCATTGGCCGCATTACCTCAGTGAGGCTCGCCGCAAAGTCCTCTTCCCCGCTGTACGACTCCTGTGCTTCTAAAGCCGCGCCCCCCACTTCAAACTGTGCGACGGCGCCGGGCTCCAGGCCGGATTCGACCAAAGCGCTGGCCAACCCGAGCTCTGACTGGCCGAGGCTCGTCAGGTCGACACTGGATTGGCTGATGTCTAAAGGGTACCCTCCCTTCGCGACGCCCTCCATCAATAGCGTGGCCTCTGCAGGGACAACCATGATCCCTGATGGGGTGGCGATCTCAGCGGACACGATGCTGGATGGAGTCCCGCCAGCTAAAGAATCTGGGAAGAGATGTGGGACGTCCAAAAGAATATGAAGATGTTGATCCTAAACAGAAGAATATAATAAGGTGCTCATCTACACACAGACGCATCATGGTTGCACCTGCGGTGGCTCTCTGTGCCTGGATGCGATGGGGCCACGTCAGCCTGGCAGTCAAGCTCTCCTCCTCCTCCTGCCCATCCGGACACGGCGGCGGTTCTCCTCCCATCACCAGGCCGAGAGGCACCGCGCCGACCCACTGCTTGGAGCGGACGCACTGCAGACAGTCCATGATCCAGCGGGCGTCCCTCCACACCACATCGAGCCGCTGAAGAACCGGGTATAGTTGAAGTGGAATAGAATTCACATCCACATAAAATCACATTCAGTCATTTTGCTCTTTTGTCTCTGCTGTCATGATCTTACATGGGAAAGCTCCGTGATGTGCTTCAGCCGCTCCCGGGCTTCCTGCACCTCCTTGGTGTCCAGCGCCTCCCGCAGGGCCTGCTGGGCCAGATGAGAGTCCAGCTCCAGCCTCACCCAGGCCTGGCAGTACTGGGACAGGAAGTCGCGCTCATAGGTCCAGAAGTGAACTGGTGTTGAGGAAAAACAAATCATCACAGGGAGAAACGAGAAGCCCAGTGGGCCTCGGAGGTCATTAGTGCTCTTCATCAACCCTTTAGCGTGGGAGTTTTCCAAAAGGTTCAAAGCGACGGGTGGATTTAAATTAGAGACAAAATAAACCCTAAAGAATGGATGAAAAGGAGGATCATTGGACTAATTACATGTGCTAAGACCAAAGAAGTGACTCATCTCTATGAGACCAACAGGCATATTACACCTTCCAGTCATTATTTTTGGGGGGGTTGTCAAAAATGATTTGCTATAATTCCAACTGGGTTGAAACTATATTGATCTCAAAGAGAAAAAGCTTCTCCTGTGACGGTGAAGCTATTTTTGTCCACTCAAACGTCCCTGGACTCTGGATTCCACTTTGATCAATCACTTCTTGTCCTTGTTTTGGGCCGTTTCTCTGTGCAACACTGTGCTCTTATTGTCAGAGAGATCCCGTGTCCATGGACAGCTAAAGTTCTGCCCCTACCCAGCTCAAAGATCTGCAGGGGCATGGTGAGTCCGAGCTCTTTTGTCCCCACCAGAGGCCAGAAGCTGGAGCTGAAGTCCTCACTGGGGGGCAGCAGCAGAAGCATGGACAGCTTGTCCCCAAAGTGCAGAAGCTCCCGGGTGTACACGCCGTACTGATACGCCTGTAACAGACACGGAGAAACCCGTCATGTTCCCCCACATCACCACGGAGCTCACAGTAATCGTAAACCAGAGTGGTTCAGGGAGGGGGGAGGTCTTTGTTACCCTGTAGAGGGGGATGTTGAGCTTCGTCAGGAGGTGTGTGACGGCCACTCTCAGAGACATGATGAACTCCCCCAGCGCGCCGCTCTCCAGGGCGCTGTCGTCCTCGCTGCTCAGCAGGTTCGCAGCGCAGCCATTGGTCGTGGTGTACACATGACTCTGAAGCCATGCCCACTCCTCCCTGTCACGCAGTGAGGATGCAGTTAGCACGACACTGCCGTAAAAGGTGTAATAGCGTTAAATGAAGTTGTATTTGATGTTTTTTTGCATTTACTTTATGTTCTGGCAGAGCCCTTTCCAAAGCATTTTCTCAGGTTTCTGGATTGATTTTTCTATGATACTTTGACGCAGTCATGCAGTTACAAGGCCGCTGCCTTGTTGGTGTATGGAAAGTTATTACCATACTTGAAATGTCCCTTTTTTTAATGCAATAACTGTTGTATAGGATACCTATGGAACATGCTCAATAAAGGCAAAGTATGATTTGATGTTGAAGCTTCAACGTTGTGCAGACCGCTTTACCTGGAGACGTGGGCGTTGTGTCGGACCCGTGTGTGGCAGAGGACATTGGGCAGCCTCTGGGGCACCAGGACCCGGATCTGCTCCACTGAGCTGCACAGCTTCAGGATGCCGACGTACAGACCCGGCTTGGCGCACTGAATGCTGTGCCTGTGGAGGGTCAGTTTCTCCTGGACGACAGAGAGAAGCCGACGGGGGGTTAGGGACTTGTTCTCACGATGCAGTGTTCCGATGCGGTTTAGTGTTTTTTGCCTGGCTGGATCGATTCTGTTGCCTTTTTCAGGGCCAGAGAAAAACCACGGCTGGACGATCGAATGAGTCGATGAACTCGCCCACTGTGCACTCAGCGCTCGCTTCATTCTGTTACATGTACGCACCGCTTCGTGGTGTCGGACCTTCTCACTGTGCCTCTCTTTTACTCAAACGCAGGCCCACCTTGAGCTGGTCGTAGAGCATGTCCATGGCCGTGGGCTCGGGCACCAGAGGAGTTCTGCCGCGGTTCTTCTCCAGGCGAGCCAGGGGCATCCAGTGGAGCGGAGGCTCTGGGGGGCTTTTAAAAGGAAGTGTGTCCACATGGAGCCACCAACGAATGTTAGTTAATATTGGTACGACAAAGCCAGTATGATGTCAGAAAAACCAAAGAACTCCTCATTTTGTATTTGTGCTCGGGGAGCCCGGCCCGATGTCTGATTAAGAAATCATCTCCAGTCCAGTCCTATTGATAAAGCCAAGCTGGCTGATCAAAAATGCTTTGTTTCCATGGAAGAACGGGAGGGAACAAAGGGCCCTTCCTCACCTGGGCGCGTTTGGGAACTCCTTCAGAGTCACCAGCACAACGTTGCCCTGCCGGTCTTTCAGAGGTTCATAGTACACCTGGCCCAGGTCCATTGTGCCCAGGGAAGACTGAAGGATCAAAGTGGTTGAGGTGTGAAACAGAAATATGCGGAGGAATAAATTGTGAGGATGTTGGGGATTAACGCAGTGAGACACAGTAGCACACGTTCTACAGGTATGCAGCCTGAGATAGGAAACCAAGGAGAGATCTTCAAAGAGCAATTAACCCATTTTGATGCCTCTCATCATGCAGCTTAACTTCCTACCTGCAGCTGGGAAATGGCTCTTAAAATGTTGTGTCTGTTCTGAAGGAGGGAGGAGGACGATGAATGAGCAGAGGACAGGGCCTGCTGGAGCCAGGGCACTTGGTGCCATGCACAGGATAACTACAGAGAAAATCAATATTTCAACTCCAATTTACACAGACAATTCCACAGCCTTCATTCTGAATGAGTACATCTGCAGTATTGATGAGACAGTAAAAAACAACATGTGTATTCATTTCACGTCATGGTGAGTCAACGTCTCCAATGTCTTCTTCTGACCGTCTACCTTGGCAAACCAAAGGAAGTCATGGATGATGGAGGTGGAGCAGCACTGGATCTCCACCAGTGGGATTTGATCTTCAGCTGTCACCAGGATGTTTTCCTTGTGATAGAACACAGTAGCCAAGTACACGCCCCTAAAACAAACAAAATGAAGGTCACAATCGGGTTTTCTGAATACGTCGATACTCTCATCCGTCAACTGTGAAGGTCAGTTCACCTCAAAAGTCTGCAATGGTTGACTTTGTGTCTACAGCATCTTTAATGTGACTACTTCATTACCGTAACAGCTCCGCGTTTGGACTTTGTGGTCTACACCGCTGTGGTCGGTTTCACATTACGTAATACACTACGGCGCTCAAGGCCCAGAGGGACAGGTGAGACAAACGGAGCGCTACCTCTGCAGGAGACGAACAAACTTGGTGGCGGACTGGAACAGTTGTTTGATGCCTCGAGACACAGACAGCCGCTTGCTGGGACTCTGGGGCTTGGGGCTCTCTGTGGAGCGGAGCACAGGAGCATGAGTCAGGATCACTTGGATCACTTTCTATCTGCTGAGCATGCACGTCATATCTGAATGGGGGAGAGGGGGTGAGACAGTATCCTCTGTGCATGCCGCTGATATGAAATGCCGCTGAAAAATGATGCAAAACAATTGGGACTTTGCTCCCATTTAGTGCTAAATGTGTAAAATGGAATAAAAGATATGCGAATCAGCCGACAAGGATGACATGTTTGTTCTTCCCTTGGTTATTGGGATACCGTGGTGATAAATATATGGACATCTCCTGGCTTTACAGTAGCTGCATGTGCGAGTGCGAGTCAGTTGTTCCATCACCAAAGACCCGGGCGTTACCGATGCAGAATCCTTTGTAATGTGGTTCTCTGGCATCGACCAACAGTTTCCTCACGAGGTCCTCGTGGTTTCTGAACTGTGACTTCACGCCGATGCACTCTCTCCAACCTGCACAGGAACAAAGGGAGAAACCAATCATCGCTTTCTGGTTCTATGCAATTAGGGTGAAGTCCTCAAGAAGTCATCTTGCTGGAGAATCTTGAGAGCTTCTGTTTCTGATCTTTGTGATTAGAAAAAGCGACGTGTGTGAGACCATCTGTTTCCATGGATTCGTTTCAATGCAGAATCATTCTGAGCTGCTCGAGTCACCGTAAAAGTTCAATTCGGTTTTCAAGTCAAATTGTGTTACTGAACTGGCGATGTTGAACATCACAACTTTGGTTGTACTCAGACTTATTTGCATATATGTTTTTCGCCATGATTTTTCAATTTCAAACACATGTGACAATGTTTCCTTTCACGGTTCTGAAATGGTAAAAAACAGCAGGTGATGCTAAGAGAGCGAGAGAAAGAGAGCCTGAGAGAGATTACGAGGCCAAAAAGCACAAGGCCCATTGAGTCCCACTGACATCTTTAATTGCACAATTTAAAATTCCATTAATCTGCCAGCCGTTAGTGAAATGCACCTTTTCACATTAAGCCTGATGTCAGCCAACTAATCCCATTACTTGACGACGCAGAGGAAACGAATGGAGCTCTTTCGCAGCGTAAATCCGCACTCATCAGCGTGCAGTCGGGGGTACTCACTGGAGGGGGCGGCGCTGACCGGAGCGGAGCGCTGAGGTGGGCCCCATCCTTTCACGTTATAGCAGCTCACTCTCACAAAGTAATGCACTCCCTGCATTTGGAGAAGCACAGGCGGACAAATTATCACCGTGCATTAACCTTATAAAATCGTTTATTCCGGGACACAGGAATCACATATTGCTGTCATTATTAATTCATCTGGTTAAGTAAGGCAGCCTCAGACTGATGTAAGTGCTCTCTAATGGGAAGTGCACAGTCCGCCACAATTGGAGCTCAATAAACACAGTTTGTGTGCAGGTCCGGAGGGTGGGTGTGTGTGTGTGTGTGTGTGTGTGTGTGTGTGTGTGTGTGTGTGTGTGTGTGTGTGTGTGTGTGTGTGTGTGTGTGTGTGTGTGTGTGTGTGTGTGTGTGTGTGTGTGTGTGTGTGCGTGTGCGCGTGCGTGTGCGTGCGGGTCCACTGGCTGACTTACTGTTGTGAGCCCCTTGATGCTGTAGGAAGGGTTCTTGGTCTCTAGGACTTGGGGTGAGCCCAGGATGCGTTTGAAGCTGGCTGAGGTGCTCCATTCCACTGCCAACACAACACACAATCTCACTGACAGATTATTCTGGCTTTACTCAAACCCCCGTATGGGAGAACTAAGGCTTTGAGTATTTACAGTTTTGGAGAACTTAATCTACCTTTTGCTGCAAAGTATGAAGCAGCTGTAAAGCCAAGCAGCAAACATAGAGAAGTGTGGCTTTTACAACCTTCAGCCTGAATGACGTGACCTTGACTATATTCATTTAACCTCTCTTTAGCTATAGTATATTAAGGGTTTGTAATGCCCCACGTACCTCGGTAGCGGGTGATGAGCCCGATGGCGTCCCCCTCTGGCTCTTTGATGACCACATACAGAGAGGACGCGCTGGTCACCACTATGGACACGTGACTGGGAGGCCCGGGCAGCTCTGGTGTAGAACATTCAAACAGAGCACTGTTCAAAATCCAATCATTATCATATAGTCTGGGTTATTAATATATCGCTTTTATTTTCTGATTTAAAAGTAACAATTTAGAACCAGTGCACTGCTGTTATAATTTAACGTAATAACACTACACATCTTTCTATTATACCTACAAACACTATTTTTCTACTTCATTATAAAATGTAATGTAATATCTTTGGCTCTGTTATTTTATTGCATTTGGTCTCAGTCTGCACCAGCTCTGTGTGAACTGCTCTTTTGCACATTCTGCACTCTGACCTGCTGTCCTATGAATAGAGTCAGCGAGCAGAGCTTTTCCTTCAATAATCATCAAACTCTCCCAGTACCAGTACAACAACCGTAACCCCAGCACCGGGCCACTTGCAGTGAGAGCACATCTCTCACTCGTCTATATTTATATATAGCTTATAGCTGGCTTTAAGCTGACCCTTTCATCCTGATTAAGACCTGTGCACCAAGCACAAAACGTCAGATTGAACACTGTGATCATACAACAGTCTGGAGAACTGAAGGTGTTTGAAATATAAACAGAATAAGAGCTGAGGAGAAACATTCATACAGAGCCACTCAGGCACAGGGGGGACATCATTGCATCATTTCTTTTTTTAAAGAAGCGAGGGAGAGCAGCTCGGTGCAGGGAGAGGAAGGAGGATGCAAAGCCTGGTCGCCATTCCGAGTGTGGATTTCTACGCATGTATATGCACCGGCACCAAGGGTTCCATTTTTAAGCAAGCAGCCGGTGGACAGAACAAAGCCAAATGTTTAAGATGAGGCAAACTGAAACTGAAGCGAGGTGGGGCTGAACAGCTAAAGGGGACGAGGGGGAATATGTGGAGGGGGGTTAGAAATGAGGTGGCTTTTCCTTGTTGAATTTGAAGAAGGATGAAAAAGGCAAGAACACCAGTATTTCTCGCTGCAGAGAACTGTGAAGACAGAACCAGACAAAAGCCACTGACCTAGTTTGCTTCCACAGCTTCACTTCACCAAATGCCACACGCTGACCCGACCACTGACCTGTGTTTTGGAAGTTGCGTCTCATGCGGCAGTACAGCTGCAGCCTCAGGCTCCAGAGACAGATGCTTCTGTGGACTTCGACCTGTGCCTGAGGCCCCGAGCCGGCCTTCTTCACCAACTCATTCTTCCTCTCCTCCACCCGTTGGCCTGCCAGAGCCACCAGAGCATCCAGCTTGAAGGCCCACTCTGCTGGCCGGCACACTGTGGAGGGGGCGCAGTGGGGAGGGAGCGGGTCAATTTGCATGTAATCAAACCCCACCCACTTCCAACAGAGTGCTCGGGAGACTTACAAACAGGGTTATGGCTGGCCCCCGCCTTGGTCAACACGTGGAGCAGAGGGGAATTGTGGGTAAGGGCGGCCACGTCCAGGGGGACCAGGCCCTGTTCGCTCACCCTGTTCACCCCCCTATCCTTCTCCCAGGTCTTCTCTTTCTTCTCTCCACATTCCCTTGTGCTGCTTCCTCCTCCTCCTCCTCCACAGTGGACGTTGTCTCTGGACAGCAGGCTTTGTACAGCCAGGGTGTCCTCGTTTTCCACTGCCTCCCACAGGGTCTGGTACTAACGGGCACCGGGTGAGCGGCCAGCAGCGGGCGGGCGGGTACAAGGAGTGACACAGAAGACGAGAATTCATATTAAACCAGAGAGGTGGGAGCAAAGGAAGGAGGCGACGGGGTGGCCGAGGACACATCTATCGAATCGTAAATCACAGCTGCAGTCTGGATAATGTATTCGTGGTTACACAGACTCAGCGTGTAATTTCAAAAATGAGATCTCGTTCATTTTCAAATCAAGACAGCCTGCCAGAGGACAGGATGACATCTCAGTCAAAGTCGCCGCACCCCCCTCAGATTGAGGGCGTGGAATATCTTACAGCGTTTGAAGGCTTCCTCGGGCGTCTGGGAACGTCCGTTTCCTTGGCAACAGATGACTCGCCACCCCTCAGTCTGACGGACAGGTTTCTGTAGATGCGTTTGGGTGAGACCGGGCCGAGAGAGCGCCGGCGCTGGAGTGGGTTGCCCATGGATACGGACATGGCGGGAGAGGACGGGGAGAACGGGGGAGGCGGGGGGTCGCTGAGGAGAAGGGAAACAGCAGGAAAAGCAGTGAGGGATGGGTTCCTTGATAGAGGATAGAGGGTAAGATTAAGAGCCGTAGAGAGGGAAGATGTGATGAGAAAAGTGACCTGGTGGGGGCGAACGAGTAGAGACGATATGAGCAAAACAAGTGAAAGTGATCAGAAACCTGGAGGAGTGCAGGCTGGGAATGAGTCTGATTCCTGCAGAGTGTCGCTGGATAAAAAGATAAAAGTCACAACGCAGCAGATGAAACAAACGCCTCGCAGCATTTGCATTTGTGTCTCTTGCTGTTCTCCCTTTTATTCCTTCTGTTACTGGATATTATGCGACACGGTTCGCTGTGTGTGGGCTAAGCAGCCGACCTATCACACCAATTAACTGATGAAAAGTGGAGGAGCCCAAACCCGGCCCACACAGTGCATACGGATGTCCCCCTGCATCAGCTGGGAGACAATGATCATTATCAATGTCACTGCGCTTCCATTATTACCCTGAAAACCTGTCTTCTCCCCCCCGTCCCCTGAAACACATTGAAATGCAGTGGGCATAACGCCCCCCCCCCCCCCCCCCCACACCTTCAATCATCACCTCGTTCTTACATGTGTCACTGTCTCTCTTCACTGCTTTCTCTCGTCTCTCTTTTCCACATTTCAGCCTCATCTCGCTCCCCGAGGGGCATCTTTGGACAAGGGGGGGGGGCATTCAAACACTATGCTCTCTGTGTAAGCTCTCATCACCACTTTTCCATCCAAAAAGAAAGCCTCACATTTCCTTTTGTTTTGTTAGTTTGACCTTTGTTAAATCCCGGCGTGCTGAGCAGTGTGGAATCCAGTCCTCCCCAGGTCGGGGGTCTCTGAGGACAGAATGTGAGGGCTCAGCGCCACAGTAGCATTGGACCTGCTACCTCACTGGTGTGTACAGTAACCGCACCGCCTGCATGTGGGATGCTGGCTCACATTGTAAGTTGGCGTTGTTGTTGGTACAGTTTTGCCATGTTTGTTTACTTATTATGTCCCACATCAGTTGTGGAAAGTGCTGATGGAACAGTGTAGATTAGCTGTAGTGTTTGTCTTTGTCTTTTTCAGGCAGCACAGAGATAAGACAAGAACACCTGGGAGGAGAAATGCGTTACTCAAGGAGAGCATATGCTGAGCCGTGAAAACACACACACACACACACACACACACACACACACACACACACAGACACAGATGCACTCGACGTGTCGTTGTGTTTTTTTTCATGCCAGTAGGTTGTGGTGATGTTGTTGTTTTCCAACGTCACACGCTGAGGTCAAAGTGTGCTGTGTGTCTGCAAACTTTCTGTTTCTGTCAAGTTGTTCCTGGAAACATCGGATGAATAATATTTCTAATCCCACAGGAAGGAATGCAGTGCATTTATTTGGGTAAGTAAACCACAAGGGACAGCAGCCTCCCAGGGAGTGTATGAAAACTCAAGTGACTTCAATATAAATAAATGATTCAGTGGCACATTGCATCAGGCAGATAGAAGTCAACGTAAGATGGCGATAGTTCAAATGAACAACATGAGCGCAGATATGAATGTTTCAGCTCACTAGGCGAATAGACCTGAATCATCCGTAAAAGTTCCAACAAACCTGATAAAGACCAAAACTCGTTTTGATTTGTTTTGCGTTTGTAAACTTACAATAAACCGATATATTACAGATACTACAGTAGCTAATAGTACTATGTGGCACACGGACAAACACACCTAAGCCACAGTTAATAGTGGAGCAATGGGGTCAATCAATTATCAGTTCAAAGTGGTTTTTCTTCTCTTACCTTGAGTCGCTGCTACTCTCTCTTTAATTGGCCTTTTCTCCACTGCTGCCTCTCCATGTTCTTTCTAACGAAAACCCGCCGCTAGTCACATGGAACCCACCGGACCTCACAAGAGGCTTCACCTCACAGGGGGATCGTTGCAGCCGAGTGACGGACTAGCGCTTCTCCCACGCACGCGCGCCCGCACGCCCGCACGCACGCACAGCCAAGCGCGTGGTTGGTCCCGCCCCCTTCCTACTTTGGCTCATTCATTTCTCAGAACCAACAACTTAGAAAATTTTTTTTGAATACCGCACTCGAAAGCAGCGCTAAGATAAATATATAAATATAAATACATAAATATATACAGTATATGTATATATATAGAGAGAGAGAGCAAGAGAGACTATTGTCTGAGCAGTGAAGCAGCTTGATATTAGCAAGCAGAAGACAGTCCTCCAACTTTTAGTGAGTCTATACTTCCCATAATTAAGAAGCTATACATTACCTTTGTGATACAGTTGGAACAGCTGCCATTGTTACATGACCTGTACATGTCACAGGAAACATAATGAAAGCATGGAGTGATGGTGTGTGGGGGTTGGTGATTTGAAAAAGGTATGGTTCTATAATAAGGGCTGCTCAACGCCTCCAGCAATGCTGTATACGTGACTGGGGGGGGGAGCATGAGTGTCTAGCACTACTGATCTTTATGTGTGTATGTAAGGGGTTATACACAGGAAGTGGTTCAGAATATGTCACGTCAGATGACAGAGAAGCAAATTCCCCCATAGGGAGATGTTAGGACTCCACTTGTGTCTGTGTTTTATTGACCCCCAAAGAATTATCTGTGTGAAAACGTTGTCAAATACAGATGACGGATATGCATCGGCTCCCACTTGAATGGTGGGAAGGGCTCTTTGCGTCTTTCTCTGCTGTTTTTTTTCTCCCTCTGGGCCCAATAAGACTCTGAGACTGATGTATTTAGCTCCTGTCCGAGGACAAAAGGACCTATTTTCTTCCTGCTTGTCTGAGGTATGCTGCTCTTTTTAGTCAGCTTAACAAAGCTTTGACCACTTCCTGCACTCACTCTAAGACTTGAGAGACAGCCCAAGAGTGCACACACTCGTGCACACACTCGTGCACATTGTCACAAGAAACACACACTGGCGCCCATGAGTCAGAGCTGAGCTGACTCCTTTATGTCATGCACTACTTTGATGTGCAATGAACTCTCTTTAGGTGGAAGTAGAGAGAGATTATAAATTGACATGTTGGTTGTGATTCTCGCCCCCATACTCCCATCAGTAGATAGTTGCGGTTGTCATAGCGATAACTAAATTGTGGCCTTCACCGTTAACTGATACTTCAAAACAGTCTCATGCATCCTACTATCCACAGCATGTTATTCAGCAATGACTTTCCTTGGAGGCTAAATTGACACTGATGCATCATCTGCATCAAACTGGGGCTATGGTGGCGCATGGAGTAGTGTGATGCGCTGGGAGCTGCAAGGTTGTCAGTTCAAATCCTGGCTGCCCTATGTGCCATGTCGAAGTGTCCCTGAGCAAGACACCTAACTCCCAATTGTTCCCCAGACAAAAAATGTAATGCATGGTTTATAGTGCAATGTAAGTTGTTTTGGATAAAAGCAGCAGCTAAATGACATGTAATGTAATTTTTAAATTAGTTTATGCCTTTCAGTCAAATAAAAGATATGAGAAAAGATTTGAACTTTGAAGACTTTTGATACCCTTTTAACGTTTGATAGTACTACCCCAAAAATGTGGACCAACAAACCAACGAGAAGACACACAGAACCTATATTGAGTCAATTCATATATATATAATTTTATGAAATGTCATATATTAAATTGAGATACTTTCACTGCATAGCAAGGCCTGTGTTTACCTCTGGGCTTTGTAAATTCAGTGTTATTCGTAGTTGTGCTGTTCAATTATTCTTGTACTTATTTATTTTAATTTGACTGGGTTGACCTCACTTCTTCAAACAACGAAAAGCAAAACGTCTATGTAAAAAGATGACATTTTTACTTGACCTTGAATGGTCATAACATTGTTAAAAAAATTACTTGTCTATTCGTTCCCACTACAATTGTTTTGTAAAAATCTGTTCTGTATTCAACTTGATTAAAAAACATCTCACCATATTATTTGAGTAAACAATCTCTGATATCATGGGTTCTTTTCTCTAAAAAGAAGCAGATTTCAACGTGGAAAATTCCGACTCCCGGGGTTGATTTGAACGCACCATCAGCGCGCGACCTGATCACGAGCGCCTCACGAAGCTGCTCAAATTACCTCCATCTTCATACATTACCTGGTCGTGGAGTTTAATGGCAAGTTTACCCAGTTCCATTCATGTAATGTTTTGTGGTAGCGTTGTCCACACGTAGGCTACAATTGATTCTAAAACGTGTTCCTTAAAAATACCTAAACGTTGAAGTTGCCGTTTGTTTTTGATGCGAGATGCTAATTAGCTAACGTTAGCTTAATGTCGTATGTTAACGTTGCTTTGGTAACTCAAGCCGTGTAGCTACGAAAGTTAGGATTTTATTCAGCTGCATGACTTGCACAATGATTTGAAACTCGATAGTAAGACTTTTTCTGTTTCAACAGGTGGAACATGTCAAGTGGGGATATATTTTATGACAAGATTCACTTTCGGCATGACCCCAAATGGAGCGGGCGGCTGGGCCCCGCGGAGGGGGGCGGGCTGCTGCTCTGTGTGGCCTGCGTCATCGAACTGTTTGAGAGCCAAGATGTTTCGGTGAGGAACATGAACCAGACTAACGCGAATCACTCCGTTATTTGGCAGCATTGTGTTGGTTAAATCGTTGCAAGTACATTTTCAGTCACAGGTACTTCGTAGATCACAAAATATTTACTGAAAACACATTATACTGGTAATTTCCCTTGATAGATGGGCTTTATTGACCATCCCATTACTCTCTCTCTGCTGCAGTCGGTGAGGAAGTCTTTTGCCTTGCTCGGTATCTGCCAGGTGCTGAGATGTTCTCCGGGGGCCCTGAGAGAGCTGCTCCGACAGGACAGCAGCGTCTCTCTGCGTTTTACAGCTTCTCTATTGGGTGAGAAACCGTGGATCACACAGCATGAACTTGAGAAGCAAATGAAAGACATTGACGTGACATTGAAGCACTGGGCTGTCATCTTCCACCTGTTCCATTGTCTCCAATATTACACTCTAATAACAAACAGCATCAACAGTAATTGTGACACAGCATTGTACACTCTGTTTGGGGTTGCCCATCGCGAACCAGCAGCGGTGATTCAAGACATCTTACTGGCTTGAGTTTGCATGTATGTGCTGCCGTCTTGAAATTTATCTCCGCTGTAGTTGCAGTCGGTGCACTGCTTTTCTGCAAGATCAAATTTCATAAACCATATATCTTATCACAATACTATTGGCATCTCAGCAATTTACAGAAATAATAACAAATTCAACAGAGATGACGAGCTGTTCACTTCTTTTCTTTCATGTTAATCAAAGTAAACACTGACCATCAGTGGAATCAATTCCGTACATACATACATTACATTTACTGAACTGAGAAGATGTTTGAACCTTCATTAATTACCAGTAATATAGCGTATACTGCTCTTCCAACTGCTCTTTTTAATCAAATGTGAATGTAATGTAAAAATTGTCTACTACATTTTTCAGAATGTTGAAATATTCTGTACCTACCAGGCTATGAGTAGAGTATACAACTGCAGACCAATGCGATGATCACATTATTATACAATGATTAAGGAGAATATTTTAGCAATTGGTCCAGCACCATCCATCTGCCTTGGATGTAAATAAAGTCATCAATATTTTGACAACTGCCGAGTAAAGCCAGTTACACTCTGCCGGCGTACAGGGAGAGTAGCTGTACTCGCACTCATTGGATTTCAGTAGGTTATTACAGCGCAAGTATTGTGCCATTTGGAAAAAGTAGCAAACGCTACCACCAAAGAGTCATTACAGGGCTTGTGAGATGGTTCACTGAACTCAGTTTCACATGTGCCACCGAGAGCAGAATCCAATAAAAAAATATGCCCTTTGTTTGATTTTTACATGCTTGTAGGCTAGTATTTGCAGAAGCAGTCATAACAGCTCTTGTATTCATCACACACTTGGTCCATGACATCCTGCCAGACTGATGCAGCAGGCTGTAGATTTGTGTCTGTCACACAGGTTCCATTTGGGTACAGATGGTACAGTGTGATTCATTTAGACCTCAGCACTCAATATCATGACTGTTATTGTATTTTGTGTCCCCTATTTTATCCAGCTCCCATTTCTTGACTTAATTAATTCCCTCTTCATGTATCTAGCCTGCTCTTTTCTCTTTTTAAAATCACAATAGGTTTGAAAAGTGTGCTCTTTAAAGCTGTGTCTGTTCTGTCCCCAGCGATGCTTCACACCGTGGAGGACCAAGCCACTCTCGAAAAGGTTGACCAAGGTGAAGAGATGCCTCTTTTTGGTTTAGATAAGGTGTCTGTGCAGTAGGGATGTCAACGAATATCAAATCTATAAAACAGATATTCAAATGTGAAAATTAATATTCAAATGTAAAAAAACCAAAAAAAACAGCGGCAGCAGCGACGCAACTGTCCTCTTTGCGGGTGGCGCGCTACTGTACTGACTTTAAATTGCATGAATAAAATAGACTAGATACAACGGGCTCCATCCGCTTCATGCACCGGTTTGAGGTTTACCACAGCACAGCTCGCTTGGAGCGTTCAATGTACTCAAAAAACTTAAATGAATATTAATAATATTAGTTTTGAACACTGAATGAAGCCTGCCATATTTGGGAATCGCGACCTTAAATTGCTTGCACAAATTTCTTGATCAGCACTCAGCATTTTTTCATTGTTGTCGTTCATTTAAACAAGTTCTGCGATCTTGGCCATTAGTTAATTTACTTATTTTTGTGTAGGTAATATGATGTTAAATATGTTTTAACTTAAAAGAAATGTAAGAAAAAGAAACCTATACAAGTAGTTATGTCTCGTTACCATTACTATGTTATTGCCTAATGCGCAACCTATGGGACTCTTCAACGAGGAAAGTCAGTCTGGACGTGACGTGTGTCTCTCTGCGCTGTGACTGCAGCTGGACTGCTGCAAGCCTCCAGGTTTCTGTGACAGAAACAGCAAAACAATACGTGCTTTCACGTCAGACACCTCAAAAGTCTCCAATTAAACCAGATAAGGTCGCTGGATTTGTCGCGAGGGTTAGAAAGTCAATATAGCAAACAACAAAGGAGTCTGCGCATATCTTAAGTCATAATTCCAACTTTTTAAGTCATCATTTGGACTTTCTAACAATTCTAACAACAATGGGCTACCAGATATTTGAATATATATATATATAAGCGAATATTCAAAAGTCATTTTTGAGCAATTTAGACAGCTCTACTCTGCAGCCTGCTCACAAACAAAGACACACTTTTATACTTAGTTGTTAGACTACACACACACACAGGCAATGAGTCACTCTTAATGTAGACACTTACACAAGAACGGTCTAATACTCTCTGCCGGTAACCAAGGTGATCTCACATTGACTTACCCTGCAGTCTTTACATGTACTGCTTTTTGAGGGCTTTGACCTCATTTTATTGATATTGTTTCACTGCAACTCGTTGCTGTATCTTTCCTCTTAGAATTGATTAGTCAGTTAATGCTGCTGCATGCAGATTCATTCCTAATGTTGGACTCACAGTGAACTAACTGCCCCGTCACATTTGTCTTCCAAAGTGCAATTGATGTTCTGGTAGCTTTCTCAAAATGCCTTAGGAAACACTTTGCTGTAATAGTTAAGGAGAGTGCTTAAATTGGACACTGGTTTTGCACTTTGGAAAGATAATTTGTGAGGAACATATTGTGAAACTCATTTGAGCATCATAAATAATGCATTTTTTGTGTGTGAGTGTATATGGAGAAACCGAAGACGAAGAAGCGGAAAGAAAGCCAGAAATCTTGCACAGCCTTTATAACATCAGCTAAGCAGCTATTGTGATGAGCAACTAGCTGAGAATTATACGTGCAGTTGGTCTTTGTGAAAATGTGAATCTCCTGGGGACAGAATCTAAACATTAATCATTTGCTGGCTTGGAATTTGACCCCAAATTTGTTGAGGTTGAATAAGTACATCACAAGGGATATTTTGAATATCAAGCTAATGATCCAAGGTAATTGTGATTGGTAAAAAGCACCAAGACGAATGCAGACCTGAATTTAAGGAAGCAGAAGACCTCTACACTGATTGCTGTGATCAATTTATTGTTCCTTAATCTATGATTTGATGTGAATACATTAACATATTTGATCTTGGGCATGGCGTCAGTATTCATTCAGTATTATTGTGAATTAAAAGCGACATGTCGGACATGGTTTATTCCAAAAAGATCTGCACTGTTGACAACGCACGTGAACAAGTTCCAGTTGGGAAGATTCAACGGACATCTGTAAACAGTGTTTCCTCTACCAATATAACAAGCGACGCCCCCCCCCCCCTTCAGTGTATATATATCAATATTATAAAGAAGATTTAGAAACAATGCCGAAGTTTATTATGTGTGTACATGATTGTTTTTGTCTTGTGTAAATGAGTGCGTTTGTGTGTGTTTGTGCGTCTCAGTGCTGGTTCAGCTGCTCCTGGAGCTCCAGAGCGAAATGTCGTACCGCTTTGTGTTGGACGAGATAACCAAACAGGTGGGACACACACATTCACAGACGCACAATGCAACACACCTGCTCCTCTACGCAGGACACTCATCAACGTGCTCAAATGTTTCGTGGCACTCGTAAATCCCACAAGGCGTCCTTCAGCAGACAGACTGGGTTTGTGTCCCTCCTGCTGCTGCGATGTCACCCCTGGGGGGGAGGCAGGGTCAGAAGGACCCTCACACAGCAGCCAGCGCTGCGGCTGGATGACAGTAAAGCTGTGTGTACTGATGGGACAGCAGGCAGGTGCACGCAGGTGTCCATGGTTACTAGACTGAATTCTGAGTGTTTGAAAACACTGAAATATTTAAACATTTAAAAAATGCTGCTTTAGTTGTAACTCGTAAATGGATATTTCTTTGTTTTTCATTGTCTGCATTGCTGCTAAAAATGCACTTTATAAAATGCTGGTAGGCTTTACATTGTGGATGTAGCCCGTACCATGTTCCTTTCCGTTGTTGTGTATGTGTTGTTGATTTGCACTTTGTGCTTTTCCTTTGTGCAGCTGAGCGATGGGCTCGGCATGAAGGATCTCCTGCCCACCTTCACCTTCCTGGGAAACCTAGTGGAAGCAGCTCCGAACACGGCCAACAGCCTGGTGACTCAGTACGGTGAGTGTTCATGTGTTCATTGTGATTTTAATAACTTCGACTAGCACTTACTGTCAGTAAAGATGTAAAAAAGCCACTGTTTTGAAACATACTGTTGTTTAGTGGAGGGTGATGGATTTACTTATTTAGTTTTACGACATTTAGAAAGTTGCATAATCATTTGAGGCCAGGTCATTTAATCCATTGAAAATTGCTTTGGGTCCGTTTTAAAACTGCAAATGAGTTTGCATCTGGCCGGATCTCAGATGGCTTCTCTGGGCCTTCTAAAATAATTGGATTCAGAAATAATACGTCACCGGGGCAATTCACCTTGAGAGTTGTGATCTAGAAATATATTCAACTTGAATGGAATCGAAAGCTGTGAAAGATAATTAAATTTTCAGTATCCCTTCTCTCTGCATAGGGACATCCACATTTTGGTCACGACAGCCTATTTTGACCTTTTCAATTCCAACCCTAATGCATAGAAATAGTCGTGCTGTGTCCCCTTTTGAAAAATTCACAAAACCATATTTTTCATATCCTTTCCGTGGTACTTTCCCAACTCAATCTCTCCGGCCGCCGTGACCTTTTCTATTAGGCTCCAGCTGCATTGAAATAACCGGTCCAGCTGAAAAAGTTACAAATACATGTCATTCACCATATAAATGGATTTATACAGTATATATATATATATATATAAAATCATATAATATATATATATATAATTAAAATCCTGTGAGGCAGAATGGATTCAATCTAAGCCACACCTGTATCATGTCTGTCTAACTCCTGAAGCAGCGCTCCGCTCGGTTGAATGAGCATTGTTAGTCCACCTCAACCATGTGTGTCTGTATTGGTGTGTGTGTGTGTGTGTGTGTTGTAGCTTTGTGTCGTGCCTGAATGCTTGTTTTTACGAGGGTGACTGTGAGCTTTGTGCCAAATGAGCAGGCATCATAGTGATTTTACTATGCAACATGTGTCTGGCTTGGTGTATTTTAATGAGTTTCCCATGACCAGCCTGTGGCAGTGGTGGGGCGTTGTGGTGGGACGCTAGACGCCGGCCGCCCCTATTGACGGAGTCTTGTCACTCAACAAGTGTCGGTGGGGCTGTTTGGACTAATGACAACGACGTGACAGTGACAACACAGGGCCAGCGCACCCTCTCACACACTCATGCACTTTCTCTCCCTCCCTGGCTCCCTGTGCATCTCACTGGTCAACACCAGTGTTTCTCTCACACTTTGGCTTTTCTCCATCTGAACCGGCTCCTTTTTCTCTACACAATAATGCAACATTTCAGTGGATCAAACTGCCAAAATTAGCTGTTTTCCATCCGGCTTATAGTCCAGGTGACTATAAGCCGCTTCTTTTTTCCCACGCTACAACGGTGCGGCTAATGTATCATTTTTTTACGGGTTAACGCACGAGAGCGAGATAATTTGCACATCATATTTAAACAGTCGTCATGGAAAATACACGTAGGAATGCATATGATTTAGCATTTAAGTTACCGGCAATCAATGTGGCTGTCGGAGAAGGAAACAGAGACCTTGTAGACAGCAACGTGAAGAACTTACTCAATGCAGAAAGAGGAAATGAAAGGAGATGGCCCCAACTTGAAAACGTTCTTGAAGACTGGGTGAACACAAGGGTGTAACCACGCATTCTTTAGGGGGGTCGTGTCCCCCCCCAATATTGAGATAATACCAATCCTCCCCCCCTCTCAATATACAGCAGAACATATGTAAAATGGATCGATACCGGGCTCCAGCTGGTGGGCTCAAGCTGCTCAGAGCGGACCGCGACACGGATCTCTCCGGCAAGACGAAGGGTGGAGGAATCTGCTTCTACTCCAACATCAGCCTGTGCAACGACGTAACACTGTTCTCCTGGTGTGGAATCTTTGATCATCAACTGCAAACCCTTCTACTCCCCCGTGAGTTTGCTTCATTCATCCTGGTCGGTGTTTACGTGCCGCCGGCGGGCAACGAGCACGAGGCACAGCGCACACTCGCCAACCAGATACGACCAACCCAGACTCCTTGGTTATTGTCCTTGGGGACTTTAACAAAGGAAATCTCAGCCATAAACCTCCTAAATACAAGCAGTTTTAAATGCCCAACAAGAGGAGAACACGCTGGATCACTGTTACACCACGCCAGCCCAAAACCCGCTTACAAATCAAATAAATGTGTAAATATCTCATGTGACAATGTCAATTCAAAGGGTGCTCAATAGTCCGGAAATGATGGTATATTTGGATGGGAAGCTACAAGTCAGAATCCAGGCTCAGTCAAGCAGGCTGTAGCAAAACGATCAAAAAACAAACAGTCGTGGTTCACAATGGTACAACAAGACAGAAAGGAACCTTTGTGTTGTGTTCGAGAAAGCAAATGACAAATGTTTGATTGTTACGTCTTAGCTTTGTGCGTCTGCCTTTGGGGCTTCACATATGCGCCACAAAATGCCGGTTTAATCAAATCGTCTGGGAGCATCACACAGGTTTGGATCTGCTCCACAGAGCAGACGGCTCTCTCTCCGTCCTCTTTCAGCGCTGCACTTCAACGTCGTTCACCCTCTGCTCTCAAAGGCTCTCTTTTTCTGTGTATTTTTGCATTTTCTCTGATGATTAGATCGTGTCCCCAATTATAAAGCACTACAGCTGTCAAGTAAACACTTTGTCCAATAAGATCCCTGATTGGCAGAGATCGTAGCAGCAAAGCACATACGTGATGATAGCGTGTCACTTTTTGCTTGTGATTGAATGTATTTTGTTATGTACCAAATAATAATGTAATGTTTTATTTGACCATTTATTTATGATAACAAGACAATGCAGTAATGTTCAAATTATTACTCACTTTGAGTTGTATCTCAATAACTATTTAGGGTCAGGCCTCCAGGTCAGTCAGGCCTTAAATATCTTTGTTTGATGAGTTCAGCTTATTAAGTTTCACTTTGTTTATGTGTCCTTGATTGTGTCTCTTCCGGTTCCTCTTTAGTCCTCCATCTCTCTCCACTCTTCTGACTCTGTTGTGGAAGCCCCTCCCTCTCCACATCCGTCTGATGGTCTCTCCCGCTCTGGCTCTCTCTCTCTCTCTTACTCAGCCTTTCTGCCTCCACCAGCTCTTCTTATCGGTCTCCTCGTTTGCACTGTCACTCTCTCCACAAGAGTCTTTCCAGCCTGTGTTCAGATTCTCAGTCATTCTGTCTCTTTGTCCGTGAGCCAACTTGTGAGTCCCAGAGAAAAGCATCCTCTCCTTCCCTATGCATTGGTATAATCTCCTTATTTTTCTCTCCTAAGCCTGTCATCTTACTGTTATGTGTCTTCAATAGCAATCTTTGCTTTCATCTCCACGGAAGCTTTCCCTCCATGTTTTCTTTAGCATTGTCTGTCATCTTTTTAAAGGTTGTTCAGGTGAAAGTCACACACAGACTTTGTTCCAAAGTGTTTGCTCCATTTCAATCCTGTCGCCTCGATGCTGTCATTGTGCTGTTAATCGGTGCTTCTTTCACAATATATTCATCTTAAACAAACCTCAGAACAACTTTGTCTGCTCCTCCCTTTTATGAAAAAGTTACTTCAGTATTTTTCATCCGTGACCCTATTTTTCCGACAACAGCTGTTCTAATATCCGCGTTATATATTTAGGGGGAATTATGCATCCTGTGACAAGCTATATTGTTCTTGTTCCCCGTCGTTGGATGAGCAGCTTTTTGTATCAGACGACATTATGGAAATCAGTCTAGAGGGAAAATATTGTGTTTCTTAATCTAACTAAGACTGCTGTGTTCTGGACTCCAACACAGCAAACACTTCCTGTCACTTGTCTTTCAAACTCTCACATTCGTCTTTCTATGTGCTCCTCGTGCACACATTAAACACACAATTCACTTGATTTATTGCATATATGCACAAAGAGGTTTTCCCGTGGGATCACTTCTTTTGCTGTGTGTGTTGTGTGTTCTGTCCTCCAGTGCCCTTGCTGGAGCACCTGTGCTCGGCCCTGCTCTACCCAGACGAAGCGCTGAAGGCGTCGGTCGTGTATGTTTGGCTCAAACTGTTCAGGACGGCCGGCGGCTCTGCAGCTCAGTCTCTGCCCATCGCCATCAAGGACAGAGTGTGTATGCTGTTGCTGCAGACTTTGGCCAATGCCAGCTCCCCCAATCTCACCACAAACTGTGTTGGTGAGCAGAAAAACACCTTTAACTTGTTTTATTCAGCTGTCTTAAGCAAAGCCAGGATATACTGTCTATACAAAAAGGACTTATTGAACTGAAAGCTTTCATGATTTAGGTTTTTCAAAATGACTGGGTACAAGAATGCGTGAGATCATTAGTTGCCGTAACTTCTGAGTTTGTATCTCTATGTGGAAATGCACTGATTGTCAGCTAAATGACATGTAAAAAAAGATCGGCACGATGTATTTTTCTTAAGCAGCAGAAAATGTAAGTGAGATTGAATTGCCGTCTTGGACAGGTTTGAAGTTTTTTGAGAACAGCACAGCTTGCTTATCCGAGGGAAGCATGAAAAACACATTTATCAAGCCAAGATAAGAGAGGATGGTATGAAAAATGGATGGAAAAAGCACATCAGCAGCCAGTGAGGTGGCAGAGTGGGTGAATTTGTAGTCATGAATGAAACATTATCTCACTCCATTTGCTGGGGATAGAATCAGGACTGGGACTGATGGGAATCTGTAAGAACCGAGGTGAACTCACAAACTGTTATCTCTTCAGAATAGATCCCCACCGGTTAGTAGGCATAATGACTTATGAAATATGGGGGTTTGGGCCATAAAATAACATGTTCATCACCATCTTTCTCAGTAAACGGTGCGGCTAGATGGAGTAAGAGGAGGGATTATGCGGAGATGCTTTCAGTTTTTAGGTTAATAAAGTCTCGAGCTTGTGTAGTGGGTGATAACTAGAATGGAGTTGTTTTTATCATTGTATTCATTTTGAGATAACTGTGGCCTTTGAAAAGAGTTTCAAGGTTTATTCTTATTTTTAAAATGGCTGCAGTTACGATTTTGCTGTTGTGTGTGTAATTTTGAATAGATTTCATCTTAATAGGTTTACGTTTAAGCTACTTGAGGAAAGGATTAATTTAATGCTGTATTATCTACATAGCGTTCAACAATTTTCCATGAAAATAAATATATGCTCTTGTGTTTTTGTTCTAGTACTTTGTCCCCAAGTGGCTGGAAAGTAAAAGCCAACCCAGGCAGCTGGAACATTTAACTACTAATAATATAACTGTTGCATTGTGGGATTGAGTTTTGATCCGAGCAAAGTATAAATGTATTCTAGACTTTTATCATTGCGGTAGTTGTGCTTGTCATCATGAGTCAATCTTGCATCAATGTGTCTGGAGTTGTATCTCAAGTGAGTTCTGTCCTCAGTTTCTGCTCTGTGCCTTTCATCTGTTAGGTCTGCTGAAATCGCTGGTGCAGCTGCCAGAGGCTGTGGCAGTTCTGATGAACGGGAAAAGGGATCCGACCCCGTGCCATGAGAACCAGAACGTCCCCACCGACAGCGGCCAAAACCAAGAGCAACAGTCCCCCGACCAGTGCCCTCTGCCTCTGATGCTGAAAAAGGTCTCTGTCCAAACATCCTGCTCCTGATCGCTGGAGCCACACAGTGACACCGACCGTAACCATAACAAGAGGTTCTAATCCTGGATTAATGGGCCTTTGAATAGATGTTCAGGGAGGGTTTACCCTGGACAAATATTTGAGCTTCATGTCTGGGAAATCAATGCGTAGATTACATGGACTCTGATTTTCTCAGTTATGACTCGCATTACACCACAGCTCACAAAATTAGCGTTGTCTTCATGTAGATCTTTATTAGATTCATCTATCCCCCAAAACATAATTATATTGTTGCTTATTGGATCCTTTCCACCGAAGTCATGGAGTGTTTTGACTGATACAACACTCTATTTAAACTATGAGAACTTGGAACAAACGACAGTAACAGTGCTACACAAAAACTGAACAACTAGACATTTGCAAATACTTTCTCAGCTGGGTCCTTAGCCAATAAAAATACTGTACTTTTCTTAGATTTTCCATCCTATTGTATATTGGTGGTCTGTCTCAGGGTTTCATGGAAAGTGTTTATATTTAACTAATTCATCTATATTTACCTCGGGGTCGGTTTGGTTTAGTGTTATCTTAGAACTGTAATATTGATATCCTTGCCCCACCCATTGCCAAACTGACAATGTTAAAGGAGCTCATGGATTAGAAACATTTCAGTCTGACAAATGTTAAATGACACGATCTTTCTCATTTTGAGGCCCCTCATTGCGTGTGCACGACACACTACACATTTTTGACAGCCGTGAAAGAAAATAATGTACAAGCTAAACAAGTGCCAACATTGTACTGTAGATGAGTTCCAGGCAGTTAGCAAAATACTGCTCTTTTTATCATCATTAGCTATAATGTAAACTACTATGCAACAACGTGGAAGATCCATTTTCAATGAAAAGTGGTTTCTCACAAAGACCAGGAAATGTTTTTTCTGTCCAGTTGCTGATGACTGGTGACGAGACGTTGCAGGCGACCAGTGCGAGGTGTATTGCATCGATCCTGGTTCATTCCCAGTGCAGCGCTCCCTTCATCCAGGCCGACGTACCTGGTGATATGCACAGACAGACGTACTAGCCTGTGGCCTTCTCTGCTTTGTCTTCTACAAATTAATTGACACATCTCTTGTTACGTTTCAACTCCCTCTCTTTATATTTTCTACTATTTATCTTGCTGCTGTCTACTATCTATTTACTATCTTTGTTGCTTTCTGCTTTGCTTTTATACTTTTCCTTTCCACACTGCACAGGGCTTATTTGTAACAGTTTAAGGTAGGATGGGGATTCAAAAAGAATATAAACATCCTTTTTTTGTTGATAATTTCCCAAATTTGCATAACAGCATTACACCCTGTTTTGGACATGTGGTGATGATGCTACAGAAGAGCGTTGTAGTGATCAGTGTAGCAACGTTGTCTCGTGTACTCTCTCTTTCCTTCTCTCTTTGCCCTCGTAGAGTTTCTATTCGACCGTCTGGCCAGCAGTAATAGTGAGGTGATGCTGTGGTCTGCTTATAGCTGTTTGCTGCTACTGACCGACGACCCTCTCTTCTTCTCCCAGTGCCACTCGGTCTACGGTAAGAGAACCCTCTCAGCTTGCTGTTTCAAACACACAACGACAAAGTGTTGAGTAATCTCTGCAGGAAAGTGGCCATTTGTGGTACATCAGTTAACGTCTGAACATGAACTGATGGAAATGTAGTTCATTAGACAACTTATGCACAAAAGTCTGAGCCGTCAATAATTCAACCAAAACCGTAATGAGGGAAATTAAGCTTTACGTATACACAGACCACGTTAATGTTTGCTCTGCGCTGTAGATCGGATGGAGACGGAACCACTTAAACGATGGGTGAGAAATCACACGTTTAACGTTGTTATTCACAATAAAGCCAACAGCTTGTAGGAAACCTTTGTCCTCAATCCTCATTTCAACTTAACAAATCGGCTGTTCCTTCCACTGTGAGCTTTCGTGGAACAAATAAATAGAGACAGGACATTTGACAAAAGTTCCCCTCAAAACAGCGTGCTGTCTGTGCTGCGCCGTGTATACAAAGCAGAACTAACCATGCAAGTAGTTTGCACCTGTGTTCTGTTAACAACACATATCTAAGTGACAGTTTTGTCCAATTGTAAAAGCTGTGGTGAGGCAGGTTTTTAAATCTTCTATCACTGGAGGTTACAAAAAAAAGGTCAGAAAAGCATTTCAATACAAACTGTGCCAGTTCACAGGTGGTCTGGTGTAAGTATTCCTCGTGCTGTTAAGTCCCTGCTCACTCATAAACAAGATATCATTACAGTAGACTCTGTTTAGCCGCAATGGGTTTGTGTGTTAGGTATTGAGTCCCTTGTGCGAAGTCTGAAGGAGGCTCTGCAGTTGACCAACCTGGAAGTACCGAAACAAGGTCTGCTGCTCCTTACTGAGATACTGGAAAGGTGAGACAACACGATTTTATATATACATATAAGAGTCCCTCTTTCTCTCTTTCACTCTCTCTTTCTCCTACATAATATATCTTTCTTCTATATATATATCTATATATAGTGTCTTATTTCATTATTTACAGTATGACTTTTTAGTTTATTCGGGTTATCTACAGTATTTCTATATTATTTAGGCAATAAGGTACGAGAGGCCTTACTGTATCATCAATATGCACTGAGCCGGCAAAGCCTCGATCCACATTAATGCAAAAAAAATTGGTGCAAATACTTTTCCACCACATGTGTGTTGTTGTGTATATAAAATTAATTATGCTTTGGTTTTAGCATCCTGGTTAGCTGCAGCACTTTTCCTTGGAGACACTTACTGAGCCTTTGAGTTATCTGCAGCCGAGATGCCGGCCGCACTGAGAAGGATTGAAAAATGACGTCAGAAACCTCTTCCTGGTACTAAGGACCATGCAATGAGATTGAGTTGAATGTTAAAGTTTTCCCTGGGATCTATTTCACTTTGTAAAACTTGTTTCCAGTTGATCACATTTTATAATATAATTGCATCAGGATTATGATTAAGGTCATTCCTCATTTTTAAGCTATTGCATTTTAAAATCACCAAAACATCACAAGTATTTTGAAGATGTTGTACATCACTGCATGTTTGTACTTAGACTTTAGCTACAGCACCATCACAAATTTGGACACACTTTCTCATTAAATTGAAAGAGAAAATGTGTCCACACTTTTGACTGCTACTGTGTATATACACAGACCTCCTCTAAAACGTTAAATATGGTGCACTGGAAAGTTTAATTATTTTTTAATTAAGTGACTGCCGGCTCGCAGATGAAAATATATCACAAGCCACTAAAATGCTGTCATATTTCTGCAAGGTTGACATCCTTTTAATGGAATGTTCGCTCCGTCACATGGCGATGATAGCAAGGACCAGAGATTTCAAACAGCAAGGGAAATTTCTCTTTTATGCTGAGTGGAACAGTAAAACAAGTAACCAGTGCTCCTAAAAGCTGACCATGCGTGTGTGTGCACAAGGGTTTGTGGCGGTGATGGCAATTCAAACATTGCAAATGTGTGAATGAGCATTTCTCTGTTTGTGGCTGTTTTCCTGTGTGTTTGCACCCATTGACAAGCACCAATGTGTTACTTTGTGTGTGTTTGTGTGCACCTTTATGGGCATTGATGGGTTATTTGGGATGTTCTATGTGACCACTGTTGTGACAACAGCAAGCCTTCCTTAAACCAGGGAAGGGAGTCTGGTGATCCTTTTAACGCCAATAGGTCAGCACTATTTGTTTGTTGTGTGTCCCTTTGCTGACAGAGAGGAGATAAGTGTCTGTGTGTACGTCAGCGAGACGGAGGGAGGGCGACTTCCTCTGGTGTTATTGGCACAGAGAGATCAGGAGAAAGAACGGACTAAAGCGTCAGAAACCCATGAGCAAAACGTTCCAAAAGGGCTTCCCCTCCTCCTTACTTATTAGAATCCAAACAGCGTCATTTTATTTGGTAGTTAATTATAATTGATGATTGATTATTTGCAGTGATTCCGCTGGAATGTATCGTCCATGCCCTGGCTGCATGATATTGGAAAAAGCTGATGTTGGAATGTTTCTTTTTCTGTGGGACATATCAACACAAGGAGGCATTTACCCCCATTAGTCTAATGCACTGTATAAACAATCAAATCATAAAGTCATAATAGTGACACCCACAAATCATGTTAAATGAGACGGGGTCCGTGTTTTACAACGAGCCATGCTGACATCGCCGCAGACCCCTTCCACGGAGGACAGACCACCTGTAGCTCCGTGTACGGGGAGATACAGGATACCCCTGGTAGGATGATGGTCACCTTTACTCTGTTCATTATGTAACAAGCCTGTCTGGACACGGTAGTTTACTGGACACTCTGGGCTGGAGAAGGACACACATGGCGATTTCGATGATGAGCCAGCATATCGTGCAGCTCTAATGGATGTCCAAGAACTGTTCCTTTTGCTTGGAGGCCTCATCTAAAAATGGCACTTGTGTACCACAGACAGCCCCCGAGCGAGCGCCTGTTTCCCAGTGGTTCCGGCTTTGAGGCGGTGTCAGAGGTGGTTTTAGGTGGAGCCTCCTCCCCCTGCCTGCAGGTAGCCACGCAGGCTGTCAGCGCTGCATCAGCCCTGTTCAGGTAGACACAATCACATCCGGCTGATACACCCAGAGGGACACACTGTCCACAACACTTGAAAAAGTTGGGACTTTGTGTGAGTGCAAATGGATCTTTCCAGACATTTTCTAGGTTGGACCTCACAGTCACATACTGAGCCAACGGATGAACACACGTAGACAATACACACCTGCACACATTCAGCGGTTAATATTAAATACACACACACAATCAGAGACCTAAAGGCTTGGACACTTGTAAGCACTTAGCCATACATTATGTCCCTCTCATCTACAGCCTGTCTTTTCCCTTCACTACCTTTCCCCCTCCCCCACCTACTTAATGTCCGTCGTATAAACTGTTGTCACTGAATTCTGCAGATTGAACCACCAATCCAGACCAGTCCAGTACGGGAAGATAGCAGCATTGATTGAGGCAATCACCAACAGATTTTCAGGGCTGCCACTGCACTCTGCCGCTCCGCATCGAGGCTCTGTGAGTTTATTCTTCCTCACGTCTGAAGTATATACGACACTCTGTTCAATAACCGGCAGTGAGTGCCTGTGTCACCTGTCTTAGACTTTGTCTTGCAGAGAGTATTTTTGTGGTTATCACAGGTGACATATCAGCTTTAAATCGCTATCTAGCAGCATGTCACTTGAACCGTCACAACCATTCCACACATTCTTGGTTTACTTTACTGGGACGACCTGCACTGATTGCAGCCAGCCAATAAAAATAAACATGTCTGTTTGTAAGCAAGGGTCGCTATTTAGCACCACCAGGTTTTCCATTAGCTCCCTCTGTCGAACCGCGCATCCGGGGTGACCTCATGTGATTTTGCATAGTGCAGGATATAGTACAGAAAATGGTGGAATATTCAAATTCAATCCAGGATCGATGAGTAGAACGGTTTGTTACTTGTCTGACTGCTGCAAAGACTAGAAACACCGCCCTGTATAATCAGAAAACAATGTGACCACCAATTCTACAACAAATGGAACATTCTAAGCATGAAAAAGTCTCCCAAGCAAGTAAAATGAAAATAATAACTTCTGAGATCTACGGAATGAATAAAAAAACCTATAAAACAAAGAGTCATGTCCTCAAATGTTCTACCCCCCGTGTGCACAAAATGGACTCGAGATGAACTGTGACGTTTGTTTGAGATAAAGGTATCAAACCTTTAAAGTGATTAGTATCTCTCGCAAAACTGCAGCTCTTTTTGGCATGTACGGGAACATTTAATTAAATGTTCTTGAAAAAAGAACACATTTCCTACCCGGTGTTGCCAACTACTCAGCAAGGAACGTCGCTATTGGCTGTCCTCAAAGTCGCTAAAGGCTGCCATCGCCTAATTTGCAGAATTGTAATGCCAGCGTGACACATTATCAAGGGTTTGCTCGTCTCATGGTCCACATCTCCTTTCTTCTGTTGTCCTGGGACTTTTGTTCTCCCATCTTTCCCTGGTGTCCTCCAGAGGAGTCTGAAGAGGTTCAACACCAGCAGCCAAGCTTCCAGTTGTGAGGCCTTTCTGCTCCAGTCCATGGTCTGTTATCATGCTGCCTGCAGGTCAGCATGTCGTCCATGTTCAGAGAGGGAAACACTGAGTCATTTTCCCATATGTATAATGTACATGTTTGTTAAAGACTTGAGTATTCTATGGAGTCAAGTTCATCTGTGTGTGTGTCCAAGGTTGGCCAAGGAGTGTTTATCAGAGCCGGTTCTGAAGGAGAACACGTTCACAGCTCCATCAAAACAGGGCCAGGATCAGGACTCACTGGAGTCTCTTTGTCAATGTCTGCTGTGCTGCTGCGACTCCGTCTGGATACCAACCATCATTGTGAGATCTGAAAGCACACACACACGTCTCTCTTTCACACACACACACACACTCTCTCAATCTTGTCATTTACAACATTCCTTTCCGGAGAAATGGATGGCGTTGATGACCTTGCTCTGTTTGGCGTTTTTTTTCTCCATAACTATTACTAAGCGCAGCCACACAGCCTCCGTCTTCATTAGTTTGTGTACACTTGGACATTTGAGCATAAACATCAAGCTGTCCCTCTGTTGTTGTGCAAACTAAATGTTTTATTACGTTGTATTTTTAGAAAGTTTGTTCTGTTTAGGGTAAGAAACGAGCAGCCAAGACATTTGTTTTCACAGCTTGTGCTTGCGTAATTTGTCTGTGATTGTGTGTGTGTCTGTGTATGTAGAGGATGTGTGAGCATGCACCCAACGCTCAGATACTGCAGTACTTCTACTCCATCCTCTCCTCCCAGTTCAGCCTGCTTCCCTCTCTCATGCCTGCTTTTGTACATAAGCTTGGTGAGTCACTGAACACTGTAGGATCCTAAGTCAACATCACACCACGATTTTTCAAATTCCAAATCAAATCAAGTAAAAACATTCAAAAAAATGTATTGATGTCATGATTTTACAAAAAAAACCAACATGTCTCTGCAGTCCCAATAAATGGTTTTCTCTCAGGCTTGCTGCACTCAAAGGAATGCACATCTGTGTTATCAGGGCAGACTAACAGAACCGAGAGTGACAAAAGTAATGTAAAAGCTGCTAACAGTTGGTGCTGCGCTCATCAAAGATGGGACTAATTGCCTGATTTTCTTTTGATTGCATTTTATATCACTGTGGGGAAAGCAAAGCAATCTGTCCAAAGCTGGCAGTCAAAACGACGAGCTTCAATTATTGACTTGAGCCGCGGAGCCTCGGGCATCGTTTCGATTTGTGGGGCATTAAACAGAAACGCTCATATTTGCACTAACAAAGCAGAATAGACCTTTCTGCTGATGTGGCTGAGCAGTACCTGTCCAAACCAGTAATCAGATTAAAGTTACTCGTCCGAGTCACTGTGCGTTACTATTTTTCCATTAATAGTCAAATATATATTTGATTTCTAAGTGAAGCCACGTAGATGCAACAATAAAGTCACACCCCCCTGGTGTTGGCATAACCAGTTGTCATTTTTATGTTGAGGCGGTAACTAAGTCAGTAATCCGAAGTAACTGTGGCAACACTGCTTAGGATCTGTCTCTTCATTGCAAGGCGTTAAGAGCAAACAGAATGAAAAACAGGACTGCTGTTACTTTACCTCCAATGTGCCGAATGATGAGCTCCCCCTTAATGTGGTATTCAAATGTAACGAGGCTGAATCATGCGACTGATCTCTGGCGCCACATTGACAGGTGTCCCGTGCTACAGTATGTCTTTTGTGTTGTATGTTTATTCCTCTATTCGACTCTTCTCCCTTCCCTGCAGCGTCCTCTGGTTTCTACAGGCTGCCTCTGGAACACAAAGGGCTCCTCTGTGCAGGAAAGAGGTGAAGTGTACCACCGTAGCCCAAGGACACACTGTGTGTGCAACCGCGGTTCCTCGTAAAGTTGGGTTCTTATTATCATTCCCTGATGGTGCACAGTGAACTACGAGACAGATAATTCCAGGGCGACAGATCTGTAGCTTCAGAGACGTGTGTGTGTGTCTGCATTGTGCGTGTAAGCCTATGTGTCTCGGCTCCCCTCGCCGTTTCACATTAGAAAAGAGTTTATCATAGGTGCCCTCGCTCGTTTTTTATTTTCTACTTATTTTAGTGTATTTCTGTGATTATGAATTTTTCCCTCTTTCCAATTCTTTCAGGCACCCCTACCTGAATATATCATGCTGTGTTTTTCTTCAGGAACTCAGCATGTGTCTGCTTTATCAGTCAGACCCTGATTCTGATTCATGTCAGCATGGTATAATGCACACACACACACACACACAGCTGCATGAAATGCCATTTTCAATCATTTCACTTTGTTTTTATTGAATTTTTATTGTTTTATTCTAATCGTTTTCATCTTCATTTTGACTGTCTATTGGACAGTGACAATCCCAGTGGACTCCTGTCACACAAGGTTTTCTGAAGGGAACTCTTAACACGGTTCTTTATTACTGCCACTCAACTGGGAAGTTTTGCATAGCAGAATTGTGCGTTGAACGAAGTTCCCACCTGACTGGATGTTCAACAAACTAAATCTGTCCGGCTATAGAACATTTATTTAATAAACCAAACAACAATTGGGAGTTTTTGGAGAACATTCCTTTTAGGAACCCTTGCCTGTGAACATGCTGAACGTGTGAAGTGGCCTTTAATTAAACACGAGCAGCGCTTCTCAGTCGCTGTGCAAGACAGCTGATGAATAGTTTTCTAAATGCCAAACAGCTCCAATTAAAGGGCACGGCTCCTGATTGTGTCAGACGGAAGTACATGTTATCAAGGGAAGGTAACCTGAGCTAAGTGATGCTAAACAAATGCTACACTCAAGTGGTGTCTCCCTTCCAGTCCCGTTCACCTTAGCAGCTAAAAGGAAATCTAGGACGTTGTTCCTCATTTTGCAGTTGTTACTCATTTAGCGTTTTCATTGTGTTTTATTATTTTCATTATTTGTATGGTGTATCATTTCTACTTTTGCACGAGTGGCGATTGTACCATCTTCTCAATCCTCTTGATCGAATCCTGGGTCGTAGGTGACATGTCACTGCTTTGTTGGACTTGTAGTTTTGCTTCTCAATTTCTTCCTCTAACTTGCTGTGTTCCTCATTCCTCCCTTTGAGACGTTGCTCTATTCTTCTTCTATTCTTCTCTCCTGGAGGTGAAGGCTTCATTGGTGTCTGGTGCCCCTTTGTCCTCATATTGTCTGTGCTTTGTAAACAATGCCTTTGGTTTCTCCGGGGCTCTCTTCCCCTTGGGGTCCTGTTCGTATTCTTCCCTCCTTGTCTATTTATTTGAAACCCATTTTCTTCGTCACTTTGGCCGATTGCTGGTCTTCTCCCCACAGACCTCGCTGTGGCTTTATAGCGTCTGTATGGTCATACATCAGTGACCCCTGTGCCTGTTTGACACCTCCCTTTTTGTCATCCTTTTCCTCTGCTCTGCCCCTGCTCTCTTGCAATTCCCTCATATCCTGCATATGGTGTGTTTATTCCCTCCCTGTTTCCTCAATGAAAGGTTGAAATTACATTTTTTTAAATTTAAATCTCCAGACCTTTTAAGAGGCTGCATTCTGTACCATTTGCTCTGTTTTCTGTGCCATGTTTCAAACGTCATCTTTTCCGTTTCTTTCTCCTCCTCATGAGCTGAATCTCATTTTCTCCCCCCAATACCTCCCTGCCTCACCCCTCTGTCTCACCAGCTCCATAAAGACCACCTGGAGATGGAGGCAATGGCTCGGTGCAGATAGTCCCACTGTTTTAGCTGCTGCAGAAAAAGAAATCTGAATTCCCTGCTGGGCTTAACAACCCCCCCACCCCTTTATCTTTTACCATTTTATACTGTATCTTTGATTTATATGTACCATTTTCTTTTACCTCCCGTCCCAGTCTTTATTCTTTTCAGTCGTATATTTTGTTAACATTCTTTAGCTTTGCCATATTGCATATTTTTGGCGTTTCAAAGAAAACACAGTATCAGGACATTGAAAGCTTGTTTGATATATGCAGATAATGGCGTTATGTTTGAAAACGAGGCAAATATATGTAAAAGTGTGAAGTCAAAATACCTGTTCTTTGAACCCTGTATGTTATATATTATATATATGTTATATTTTGCATTCTCCATTATAAAGCAATTAGAAAAATGAATTATTTTATATGCAAATCACATGCTTAAAAAGAAGGGAAAGTGTGAAGTCCGAATAACTCGCTCAGTAGTTAATTTAATCTGTCGTCAGACCAAAATGAATGGTTAATGATCTCTTAAGTGTTTTAGAAAGTGTTTTAATTTAATATACACATATTTTCCTCATCCAGATCTTATTTCCTATTTCCTGTGTAACTTTTTCCTGTTCTTGTTTCAAACATCGACCAAGAACTCAATCCTGTTACTGTTTGATGTCCTTGCTCATCCGCCAGATATGGAGGAGGTGAAGAATCTTCTGGTGTACAACCTTCCCGCTCTGTGCTGTCGTCTGTCGGACTGGCCCGCTCTGCTGCGCGAGGCGCCGGGCCTCCAGCTGAGTGACTACAAAGGGCCCAGAGCCACCCAGTACTGTCTGGTGATAATGCTGCACCTGGCCCTGCAGCAGGGAGACAGGTAAACGGCCTCCACATGGTCACTGGAACACAGGACAGCCATGGAAACATTTTCATCTCCTGCACGCACATTTTAGACACGCTCACAGAGAATTCTTTATGCAAACATTCTACCTTCAATGTGAATCTTTGTTCAGTTTAAGTGCCAAAAACAACCTCTATTTGAAATGAAATGAACCAATTAATGACCCAGGTTCTTGTTGTAAGCACGTGGGGTCGTTACTGCTGTAATTTTTCATTGTAGGGAGATTATAGTTCAGGGTGTTGAGAGAATCGATCTAAAGAGTATATACAAAACATTCTGAAAGTCCAGGAGTCATAACTTCCTTCATACACCACCACGTAGGCAGAACATATGGCGTGTGAGTTAAATCACAGTTTAGCAGACAACACTGACTTTATATCAGATTACTACTCGGCTCCCCGTTTTCACAGAGGGGCTTAAGTACATATTTTATGACCTCAGTAATCCTTTGCCCGCTTTGATATATATGGAGTTTAATGTCTCCTCTTTTGTAACTTTGGTTGTACCCCCCCACCCCCACCCCAAGGGAAAGGGGATACAATCCGCCCCCTTTCCTCTGTGTGGTCTCATCTTGATTAATGGGAGCTGTGGCCAGAGCTTTTCATAGCGTGGGAGGAGTGTGTACTCAGGGAGAGGGTCTGTAGATCGTTGGTGTTCATCCAGACGGTCCGTGTGTGCATTCTTGAGCCAGAGACACCGAGTTTGGGGACATGGACACAGCCGGGCAGCGCTCGGTCTGCTTTGCACACAGAGTTGGTTTGTTTATCCACTCCATCGCCGTCACCCTCACCTCGTCTGCTGGGCTGTGATTGACGTTCAAGTGTGTGTACGTGTGTGTGTGGGTGGGTGTCTGCGTCAGACATACACATACAAGTGTTTGGTCACATGCACTTGTTACAGTCAAAGTGAAGGTTTTCACTGCTGTGATCCAGACTTCTCCCGGACCAGACGGTGTTCTCCAGCGTGATGTGGCTGCTGCACTCGGTGCAGGCGCAGGCCAGCAGTGCCCCGCCTCGCTGCGTGCTCCGCTCTGCCCTCTACCTGCTGGCAGCGACGCAGGATAAGAGCCCCAACCTTGACGCGGTAACTAAGAGCAGTTCAACTTTTGCTTACAAAAGCAGCACAAAAACTGTGTTGCAGGCTTTTGGGTACCAGTCCATGTCTTGTTAGTACCACTTCAGTATTCTCCTACAATAGAATATTTAAATCTTAGGCGAAAGGTACTCTGCCCCAGTTTTACATTTTCTACTTAATATCCTCTCTCCAGTGAGTCAGCCTAACACCATGACGTGAAATCCTCAATGCATATTCAGCAGCAAAGGTTTAGCACAAGCACTGCTATGTGAACGTGATGTACAAAGATGTACAAAGTGACGTTTCCTCCTGTACACAGAGAAGGAAGGCAGCATGGACTGGAGCAGTTTTAATGTGGGAACCATGAATTTGAAGGACACGCTTTACTTAGAACCCAGGCTTGACAGATCATATTAATCTTTTGATGCAAAGTTCGTATTCAGCTACCTGACAGCAACGAGTAGTAATTAAAGCTCAGGAGTGATTTAAAATGACGTACTTCTATTCCGTTTCAAGCACAGTACATAATATCAAATAGCTGTGTGCAAAATACTTGATTGAAACTTAAGACCTCCTAAAAGTAATGTTGCACAGTGTTTTGAGAAAACAAAAATGATTTTGGATATTTTTAGTATTGATTCTTCATTTACACTCACTGCTCCAATCCATTTAATGCTGCCTGCACACACTGACTGCAAGGAGGCGGGGCTACACAGCGCGTGATCGCTGATGGGAGACATGCGCCCACTCTGCACGCTTACCTACTCACACTTTGAGGGGCTCTCCTGCTGACTCCATGAGGGTTTAGTTCTGTCCCATTGTCAAATCGTTGAGTGTTTGAGGCTCTCAGGCCGACCTTTTGAGCCCCTGGGAATCATTGCAACGTGTAACGGGAAAACCAGTAAAAGCACAGAGGCGTAGAAAAAGGCAAAAGACGAGGAGGACAGCACACGTGTGTTAAGAATGTCAAATTAAAACCTAAACATTTCAAACGCCAAGGATTAAAGGTGGAGGAAAAAAACACATCAATTCAGATGATTTTTTTTCGTTATGAAAAATAAAATGTTGTCATCAAAGCAATTTTGACAAAAACGATCATTGAGCTAATTTCTTTTGAGGAACAAGCCATAAAGATGCTCAAATCAGAGAGTAAAAAGTATTAAATGAATACCCTCAATTGTAAATCGTATTTCTTTATGTTGTCATGGTTATGTGACATGTTGTAGCAAAGTGTGTCTATTTTCATCATTTCAAGCCTTCACAGACTCTCTCACTCAACCACTTAGCACGTGATGTCACTGAGGGTTCAGGAGCACAAGCTCTTGCCGACTGTACTCGGCTTGTTGGAGGAAAAGATGTAAAATCTGGAAATACTTTGGCTACATGACACAGCCATGTATAATCAATGCTATGATGGCACCAAGTAGTTTTCATTGATATTTTGCTAATACTAATATTAATGCATTTGTTAAGTGTTCAAACAGCTTGGCAGAAACAAGCTGGAAAAAAAGGGAACCACACAAATGTTTTATATAATACTTTTATAGATAAATATACCAGTATTGTATTGTAACTATCGGGTGTTGTGATATTTATGTCAGGTATTGTATCAAATTCATAATTTTTGTTTTGTCACCTAAAAAGTCTGAACACCAAATGTTTCATTCTCTAGAATATTAAGAAAAAAATAAAAGTTGTTTCTGTCTAGTTGCGTTAGTTATTTATATTGAAAGCCTTCATTTAACAATATTGATAGTGAGTGCGAGAAAAGATATTTGTGGACCTTAAGTGACCCCAAATAGGACATTTAGAGAGAGTGCTGTGGATTCTGTTGAAGGCATAGCTGTTGCGTGGTTTCTCTGATTTTATTAACAGTCTTATCCCGTGCGTTGAGTTGTGCAATGCTTGTGGTAAAGTATAGTAAATCACCTTGTGTGCATGAACTTTTTTATATTACTTGTGTCTATGCAGCAGAACACCGGAGCGTGAGCTTGGTGCACCAAGTGCAAACGGGTATTTCTCCCACTGCTGAATAGTGTGTACTATGAACATGTGTAAGCTGGAGATTACAGGACACGTCTTGCTGTGACTTATGGCTCTGCCTTGGTGGTGGTTTAAAAGCAGTCTCACATTCAGGCTTTTTTTAAAAACTGGTTACCGTAGTATGCTCTTCCCAAAGAAAGAGCTTCAGCTTATTACTTCTTTTTTTCCCCAACCCACTCAAGGCTTCTCTGAATTGCATCAGCAAGGCACTGTCCTCCTGCCAAAGCTTCCCCTCCCTCTACATTCACCATCCTGCTCTCCTGCACTTCATCTGGAGATATCCAGATCTAGCAGAGAACTACGGGTCCCTGGTCCTGGAACTGTGGTTGACCAAGCAAGCTCAGCACAGAGATGCACAGCCGGTAACAGCTGATTGTTTTACTTCCATCTCGTCATTGGTAACGGTTCAGAGAAGGACAGGCACATTTCTTTACTTCACACACTTGACCTGGTTGGGTAATGTATGTTACAATTTGTTTTTGTTATATTCTAGGAAATGTCCTTTAAATCTCGGCATGATCAGTAAATCCAATGCTCTCTGACCCCTCCAATAGTCCAAAACTCCAGTCCATGACAGCTGTTAGAACTATCAAACCAACCAGTGTCATTTCTCTAGGGGATTGGCTTAAGGGGGGGGGCCTGAATGGTTGGCAATAGTAAGGGGAGTTTTTTTGGTTGGCTAATAAAAACAAAAAATGCTTAATTTGTTTCCACATTGTACACATCCAAGCTCGAATTTCACTCTGACAAGCTGTTAGTATGTGTTTTAAAATAAATAATTGGTGTGAAATGGTTGGATTTCATTCCCTAACTCATACCGGAGGGGGGAGAAAGTCATGCAGACGAAGGACCGGACCAGGAGCCAGACACCGAGGTCATGGAGCTGCTGACTCTGATCGAGGAGCACCCGGCTGTCATGTTGACCCTCCTGGTAAGAACTAGCTTTTTCACCTATATTCATGACCGCTTTACTCTATTAAGACAACACTGGTGTAGAAAGGTAATCCCAAAGGATGGGTCTGAGCGAGCGTCTGTCTGTGTGACTACAGGACATGGTTTGCAGCAGGGAGGCTGACCTGGCAGGGCGAGCCCTGGCTGTGCTGGAAGCTGTTATTTCTAGTCAAAGAGACTATGACGCTGACTTGTGTGCCAACCTTAGGCCGGCCCTGCTGCAGGCATTAAAGATGCTCAGCGTGAACATGAGCCAGGAGCTTGGACTGGGACACACAGCACAGGGTAAGAGACAGAAACATACATATACTCACATATATATATATAAACCATCACAGTCCTGTCGCTCAGGGATGAGATGAGCCACGAAAGAATTTATAAATAATGACAAGCTGTATTATTGCAATATAAAAATGTGTGTTAGTTGCCAGTTTTGCTACTTGATAGATTTTGCCGTCAGGACCTCTTGAGACACATTGCTGGCAGGTGAATAAAAACGAGCTGAGGAACCTTTTGCTTGTCTCTGCTCTTCCCAGTAAAAAAAATTCTGGCGTTGAATAAAATATGAGTGAGAGTAGGATTGAAAATGTAAACCGAAAACTTTGGTGGAACAATCTAGCAGCCACTTAGACACTGCCACTCAAACAAATGATATTGGGGATTTAGACGATATGTAAAGAACATTTTCCAGACTGTAAAACATCTATAAAGTGCATGGATTAATTAGGTAATTGAGCTTCATTTTATTTTTCAACATGATAAAAAATCACTTTCATTATTCTCATAGGAAAGAATAGGTATGTTGATTTATGTTTGTTGGGTCGTACGCTGTGCCAACATTTTCCCTCTGATGGTTCTAATCATTAAAATGAATGAATCGAGACATCATTGAAGGTGAGCTCATTACGAGCACATTAAGAGGAGTAAAATTATCAAACTGCTCTCAGAAATCTGTCTTTTCATCGTCTTACTCCAACACTTTGCAGAGTTCATGTTGGATTAAATTTGACCCTTCATTAATCACCAACTAAGAATGCTTTTCACGTCCCGTGATATTATGTCGTACTGCTGTCTTTGCCCTTTATAGGTAGCACATGTGGTGGTGTAATTCGTTTTGGCTCTTTTGCCAGGCTAACTTGGTTTAGCTGAAATGTAATCACAAAGTCTCCCTTAGATCTCGGTTGCTTCTAAATTGAATTGAAATGGAAAACAGGTCCCAGAACACTTGTCGCTTCTGATTAATGGTGGAAGGGAAGAAGCATTAATCCTCCGTTAAGACGAATCCTTCCAGCATCCTCCGTCAGTGCAGAAGCTGTTTATCTAGTTCTCTCCTGCATGAAGTGCATGTTATTGATTGAGTTTCAACAGATGGTAGTATCGGTCTGCATGAGGTTGCTATTAAAGACTTGTTTGTATTCCTACATCCAGTGAATTGCAGAAGTAAACAGTGTCAGCTTTGATGTAATTTTCAAAGTTGAGTATAAACTAAGCAAATGAAGTGCACATTGGGGAAGTTATCTCAAAGAGACATTTTGAATCTATAGAATCTGTGGCACAAGAAGTCACAAGCAGTCTGCTCTTTATTGGTACTTCTGGACCTCAGTTCTGCGTTCGACACTGTAGCTGATAGCATGTTGATTAGCAGTGTTTCCCCTACACAGCAAGTTCAGAGTTGAAATCACACTGCAAAAAGATTCAACTCTTACAGAGTAAATTGTACTAAAGAGCTGGAGTCATCATCCAGTGTCAAGATCACATTCATTTACAACACTTAGTAGAGTTAAATGAACTCTTTGATAGGTTTTAAATGTAACTGTACAGTGTCACACTTGTTGGTATCAGGCTTACCTCCATGTGATGTGGTGCATGGATTAATGAGGGTGCATCAGGAACCACAGGGTTGTTGGTTTGAACCCTGTCTTTCCCATGTTCCATGTTAAAGTGTCACTGAGCAATATGTAAACCCCATGTGTTAAAAATGCAATATAAGTTGCTTTTGATAAAAGCATCAGCTAAATGACGTTGTATTCAACACTGAGCAGATTTATTTTGACACTTTTTCCGAGTTAAATTGTTAATACTTTGTTGAGTGTTGATTTAACACTGACAAGATTGGGACAAAATAAACACCAGCTTAGACTTAAAATTGAATCTCACAGAGTCAATTGAACTCTCTGAAATTTGCTGTGTAGGGTTAGAACTGGGGGGCTAATGGTCGCCCCAGTAGGGTGGAAGTGGTCCCTCTGGTGCCCTCTGCCACGCGGCTGCTCACACCGACATATTTGTGTGCGTGGAAAAATAACAACAACAAAGAATTCATTCCAAATTTTAAATTCTCTCCTTTTTTTTACATCAGATCTTGGATTGTGTCAATGTAATTGGTGACTGGACACAGAAATCTACTTAGTAGTCATTGGACTTGTTCCCATGATCCACTCTCTTCTGCTGCTCCCTGCAACTTATGCAATTCTCTTTGATTTTGACCCCTATATTAAGCAGCTGTCTTTTTCCCCCGTATATACATATGTATAAACTCATATGTGTCAACTGCTGAACTTGAGATGATCATACATGCATTCATCTTGTCACGTGTTAATTATTGTAAATCACTTCATCATCGCTCTTAACCCTTTGCTCAGGTTCCTTGTAGCTGATTTACAGCTTGATCAGCTCTGATATCTCAGGTCTTCTGTCTGTCCCTCGTCACAGGGGTCAAGTAACACCCTATTGGTTTTCTCCACGATGCACCTGCAGATGACACAAATCAACTGTAACAAATCATGTCACACTCCAGCAAGGAGTAAGGCAGAAAAGCCTCTTCCCAAGGTGTCCGTGGCAGAGAGCTCAGGCGAAATGTCCCTCTCCCAACCAATTACCGGCCAGCCAACCCTTTTTTTTAATGGTTGGGTGCAAAGACGACTAATCTGCGCTGCAAGTTCCACGAGCTAATGGCTTTCAAAAACATTCCGCTGAATTTGCATTACGTTTTAATTACTTTTGAAAGCAGTCCTTTTTTTACTTAAGTAAAAAGCTTGAGTTGATACTTCCAACTTCTACAGAAGACTTTTTAAACCCTAGTATCTGTACTGTTACTTGAGTAATGAATGTGAATACCTCCTACACGCCGTGGTCATTGAGCTTTTAGGCAGAATAATAATATTCACTCAGCAGCATTTTTGTAAAGCCTATTCCTGCTTTTAAACTTTGTTTTACGATGTCTCGTCTCTCCTGTGTTTGTTATTAATTGTCCCTTTTGTTGATAGAGTTTTTCTCTTGTCCTGTACAGCCCTTCGTGGTCTGTGAAAAACACTCTATGAATATTGACTTTACTTTACAAAACTAAATCTTCTACAAAGTGAAGTGAAGATGGTCTAAATAAAGAAATAAGTATATATATATAAGTATATAGGGTTCGATTCCCAGACGTGGCTGTTGTTTCTGGTCAGGGTGTCGACCAGACGGTGTCACTGTGTGTAAATGTTCAGGTCAATGATCTCGGCTGCAGGGCACCAGGGGGCAGCGGGGGATTCACTAACCGTTGCTGCGGTTCGTCTCTGCCTGCTTTCTGCTCATCGCAGCCCCCCCGGGGGATCACAGCCCCCCCTCCGTGCATGTGCTCCGGCTCAGCCCACTGTAATTTGCATTAATATACACTTCGTATTAACCTCTAATGCAGCGGCAGTCCGCAGGGAGACATTTTAATGTAATGCACTGCTGAAAGGCTCGTCTGATCTTCCTGCTGCTCCTTCTCCCTTCTTCACGTCCCGTCTCTCCTTCGCTCTGTTTCTTACTCCCTCCACCCATTCTGGATTCAGACTCAGAATATCACTGTTTTCAAATGTGCAGAGTAGTTTTGTTGCATTTGTGAGGAAGATGAGCTCACTCCCTCCCATACTCCTCTTGATAATCTCTGTGTGCACTTTGTTCTCTCTTCTCTCTACTTGGAATGAACTGAACAGATGACTGCATCTCTTCCTCATCTTCATCTCTCCCACATGCACACACTGTTGACTCGCTTCATTCCGCTCACTGTTTTACTACCTACTTCCCTACTTGTTTTTTCACATACTTTTTTCATATATATGTGATCCGTCTCTTTGATCTTTGTCACATTTGTGGTTTCTCTCTCCCTCAGTTACTCTCTCTCTCTCTCTCTTTAGCAGTGAACTCACTCCCTCTGGTGCTGAAGCTGCTTTGCGCGATGCAGGCCAGCGACCCGCCTTCGTCCTCCTACAGTAAGATGGACGGAGTGCACTTCAAGCTGCTCTATCACGGTGAGGTCGGAAAGGGTCATAATGGGCTAAACTCCACACCGCCTGACACCTAAATGCTTTTTACGTGTAAGACGCTCGCTAGCGACACACACTTTACATTTGGTTCTCCACGGCCGTGAACACAGAGTCCTTCAGATCCTCCCTCACGCAGCCACCTCCACGAGACACACGATCGTCCAGTAACTAAACACTGAGAAGTAGTTCGACAGTCAACACGTGCTCTCACCTCTCCTGCGTGCATGTATCTTCCATTCTAAGTGGAGGCATCGCTCATTTTTGGTATATAATATCCTCCTCCACGGGGGAGCGCTCACTGATGATCGGCAAATGAATGTCGGGCCGTTTTAAAGCTCCGAGCTCTTACGATTAGAATCACATTTGTGCGTCGTTACGCCTTGATGTCAACGCGGCCTCGTCCCTCTGTGACACGTTTGTTTACCGCATTAGTGGAACTCATTTTATGTGGGTAGTAATATTCTCCAGCTTCTCATCTATGATATATGCACCGTCTGACCACATTAATTCAGCCCTTACCGACTGGTAGGAGACGTGACTGTAAATGTTTCTCTTTTTTATGACTGTATTATCGTACCTCGATGTCTCTCTCATCTATTTGGAAGTACTGCCGATGAAACACCAAGCGAGGCGTCTGTATTGAGTGTGTGTGTGTGTTTCAGTGAGTAATGTTGCAGGGCGGCTGAAGCCTACAGACACGGGGAGCCTGCTACCCGCCCTCAGCTACCTGTACTGCTGCTTGAGTCTCTCCCCAGCACACTGCACTGACAGAGGTGAGGTGCACATGTCTTTGTTCTTCAGCCCCTCCCTGCACACCGCTCTGTATATCAGAAGGGAGAAGCTGACCTTCACATCCAAACGTCCAGCATTGACCCACAGAGGAATTAATCGTCATACAAGCTGACACCTGCTGTGTATCATTACACGACGGTTAGGTTGCGCCATCAAGTTGGAGAGCGTCTCACACATTTGCACGAGATCACGGCTGTGTTGTCGGAAAATCTCTCCTGCTGAATCCTACACAGCATGTACAATATGAACCAATGATCGCAAACACAGAACAAATAATCACTGTAGCAGTTAATGAATGTGACCGCATCATTTTCAGCGAGCTGCCATCAACAGGAGTGAACACCACATGTTGTACTTCCTCCTACCAAAGACATCACTTATGGGAAATGACATGTTGATTGCCATTGATTTCATTCCAGGCTAAATAATTAAGAAAATGCAAGTCAGCCGAGGTCAGCAGCAATGAGCTGCTTTGTAGTAAATAAGGCGATGCTAGTGGCGAGAGAGCAAGCGTTCCTTTGTGGAGAAGAGCTGATCATGTTTTGTTTACTGCTGCCAGCTACCAACATTCGCCTTCTGCTTCCTCATCACTCGTGGTGGGTTTACAGATGCAAGTTGCTTCAGCCTCAGGCTAGATGTTCCTTCAACTGCTGATTGTAGATGAAGTGAAACCAAAAGACACTGTGTGAGAGTGAGTGAGTCAAAATGTTGGCCCACGTGTGAGAGAGTGGGATTGTGCCTTAATGTGTTTTAAACTTCAAAAGGTTGGTCAGTTTATATGTTATGTTCTCAGAAGAGTGTGTGCGTGTGGTTGCCACATATCACCCTGCAGCCCTCCAGACCAACTGGGATTCTCTCACGCACACACACACTGAAATGCAAGCACAGACCCATCAAAGTGTGAGAACGTGGTGCTTTGTCCTCCCCAGCTGTCTCCGTGCTGCTGTCCAACAGTCAACTGATGGACCAGCTGCAGACGGTCTTCTCCTCTTCCTCCTCCTCCTCATCTTCTGCTCCATCCCTCTCTCCACCAGCCTGCCCCCCCTCAGCGCTGCTGTGCGGCAGCCATCTCCTCCTGTCCTCCCTCATTACCTTGCAGCGCGTTCACTCGGCTCAGGTACACGCTGCAGCTCAGCTCTGCTCATATCACAACTTCCTGGAGAACTGCACACGGTCGGAGGGCACACATCCATCTACAGAGCGAGATGGAGCGTGGATTCAGACGTGAACACAGAAAACAAAACACTTTTTGATCCGTCAGGATAAAACCAAGCCCTTTCTTCTCTGCTCTCTGCTGGCATCGCAAAGTTGATACAATCCAACTTACAATGCTATGTTTTAATCGGTTATTCTCCGCTCGCCTCACTTTCTCTCTTTCTCTCTCATTATCTCCGTTATTTAAGGTCAAAAAGAGCATCGGCTGGAGTCTGAACACAGCTGTGCAGCGACTTCTTGTTCAAAAAAGGAACACCGACAATCTCTTGCTGGGTAAAAAAACTATTAATCATAATTATTTTGAAAACACTTGACAGGAGGTACGAATAGAGTTCATCTGCAATACAAGTGTGGTGTTTAAAGCCGGTGTGAGTAAGCTCAGTGTGTGGTTGGTGCTCAGCTCCTGTTTTTCTCCCTCTTCACCTTTTTTGTTTTTGTCATCCCAGATTTGTGCATTCTCTTAATGCAGCATCTTCTCACCTTTATCTTTTCTGTATTTTTTCCACTACTCCTTTTCAAACCCTCCAGTGCAATTACAGACACTCAAGGGTTGTTGAAACCAAGACGGCTCAATGCCCGTCAGTGGAGTTTTGAGGTTTTTCAGGCGTCTCTGATTATTGCAGCAACTGTCCCAACACTGAGAGCCCTCAGGATAGACAGGACCAATGAGGTTCACCTCCAGTTGTTTCTGTGTCTGTTTGATAATTCTTTATTAATTCTATATTATGGTGGAAATAACTGAACGCTGGGCATGAATTTAGACCCACTTTGGTTATATTAAGCTGCACCACTCGGGAGACAGATGGTCCCTGCTGCTCGCGTCCCTGTGTCTGTCAGCTGGATAAGTGGCCTGTCAGGGTTGCTGTGATGTATCGGCTCCGTCCTCTCTTTCCGTCTCCCTCTCTTCACTCACTCTGCCTCCCTCTCTCGCTCTGTGCTATTTCTCTCCTCCCTCTCTCCTGCTGCCACTAATTGAGTCCCTCAGAGAGCTCTAATCTCAGTGTACATGGCGTTAGTGCTATTCAGATGGCTGGCAGCCATCCCGCTTGGCGTTTGTGTCCCTTTGTGATCTTTGTCTCAATCACTACTTTGGTACGTCAGTCTTTGTGACCTTCCTTCAACCCCGTCTGTCACTGCCTCCCACCCGCTCCCTCTCGCTCACTCTGTCACATGTTAGTTCACTTTCTTTAACTGGGAACTCTGGCTCTTATTTTATTCCCAGCATCTACTCACTAAGTCACAGCTTACGTCCTCCTCTCGTGCCACTTCTCTTTCTCTCTCACTCTTTCCAGTCAGCTACCTGAGGTTGCTGCAAGCTCTCCTTGATGCTGACCTGGCATCAGCAGTGGTGCATCTGAGTACTGGTCCTGGCCTGGTCGGGCCCAGACCTCTGGGGGTGGAAGATGGTGCTTTGTACCCGCTCGGCTCCAGAGGAACTCGGTGCCTCTTGACTGTCCTCAGTGGACTTCTTTTGCAGGTACTACTTGAACAACTTCTATGTTCTTGTAAACACCCAAACACTTTGTAGATGAATGTTGGGATAATTATCTTGGTTGTTTTTGCTGTGGAATCATCTTAATGGCACTATGGATTTAACATCATGGTATGAATTTCATTCCTCACATTTCTTGTTTGTGAATAACAGAGAACTCCATCAGTAAATTCTCTATGCTACCAGATTTATGTTTTTTACAGAAATTGCTTAAATTCTGAAATATCGTTGTGTTCATTTTCAGGTTTTCACGTAAACATTTCATAGTAGAGCTGTTTATTTCATGAAGGATTGACGGTCAGAGGTACATAACATAAAACTAAAGGGAAATGAACATTTATGAGATACCAGCCCCCGGGAAGACATCAGATTGGTGAATCTAATGCTGTGTTTCAATCTGGTTCATTCTGGATCGGACATGGAAGCTGCCTTTCACAAGGAAACAACATTTCTATTGATTTAGCAGTTAGCATAATGGCATGGCACACGTCTCCAGAGCAATCCCACAAAGTTATCACATGTTAGCCGATGTATTGACTCTGGTTGTTTTTTAGGAAAAGGGGCTGACTGGTGTCTCGCCAGCAGTCGTTTAACAGAAACTGGTGAAGCCAGCTCAGCAAAAGTAAAAGTATCCAGTGCATAAAAAAAAACATTAGGCAGACCCTTTATCTAAACACAGGATTAATTATCGTTATTAACTTTCGTACCACAGCAGTCAACCTGGTAATTCTTAATGACCAAAGCAGTGCTGCAGCATCACAAGACACGGAGCCCCTACTGTACATAGAGATGAAGCATAAAGTGCTGCAGCGCACAACATTTACCTTTAAACAGTGGCACATTAAAAGATGCACCGTTTCTGTATCACTGAATTGAATAGATTGGCAATAAATAAATCACAGGTCTTGAAGGACTTGGGAGCAGTGGCGATGGCACCGAGATTACATGACATTACATGACATTACATGACATTACATTACATTTAGCTGACGCTTTTATCCAAAGCAAACTCAGAAGAACAAGTAACAAGAAAGTACATTTTTCATCAAATAAGCAGTTTCAAAACATGTGATAGAAAAGTGCCATTATAAGTGCTACAGTTTGTAGCTACGGAGATGCTTCTGAAGCTCACATTCTGACTCTGTGCATCTAGTGGACATGAGTTCAGATTGCCGTGAATTTACATCAACTTTCAGTAATTTAGTGTTTGGAGTTAAAACTGATTCTTGACTCAACAGACACTCATCTGGATGATTTACAACCCAATGATTTGTTTTGGGTCATTAACACTTTGCAGCCAACACCAATGTGTCAGAACGTCACATCCACAGGCTGGTGGAGGGAGGAGGTGTGCGATGTGTTTCAATGGGTAAAGGGTCCCGCTACTGACGTGTAATACCAGCCTCGTTTTGATGCTCATTTGCATGCAGAATGTGAAACACCGCTCCTCCGGTACAGCAGCCAGCACTGCACCATATGGTCAGGATAATGATTTCATGAATGAGAAAACAATACAGATACCAGCTCTCAATGGAATTAGTCAGGATTCAATCGTGACAATCAAACAAAGAGCTCAACATACATATTTTTATATATTTTCTAAAGATGCAATTCAAGGTAATTTGTGTGTATTTCTTGTTCTATCCACTGCCACGTAGCAGCGTCTTCTCTGAGTAACAGACTTTAGCAGTGAAGTGAGGTTCTGCTGCTCTGCTGCTGATAGGAGTAACCCGGCTCTCTCCTTTCCTCTGAATCACATGTGTCAAACTTTTATGTGGCCCCCCGGGGGGCCCTGGCTGCCCATCCAGTAAGGCCCGCCGGGTGGCAGCCACGGCGTCAGCGAGCCCTCCCCCCCCCCCCGTCGTCAGTGGTCCGCGTTCGGTCGGACTGGGCAGCATCTGGCCCTGCTCTTAATGATGGGGGTGGTCGGCAGTGGGAAACACTGCAGCTCCTCTCCTCTACTTTTTTTGACTACTTTCTCCTCACTTTCTGGCCCTCGTTTCTCTCCCCTCCTTCGCTCTCTCTCACCCACTCTTTTCCCCTCCTACCCCCTTCCCTCTGTCTCAGGATTAGGGTGAAACTCCACTGTGCCGTCTCTATATCCGCGTGGCCTACTTCAGTATTTTTGGACACTGGTGCGGCTGTGGGAGAGACATGCATTATTAAACCCTCACTCATTGGCTCAGGCCGGTGTGTCCTTGTCCTCCCGTTGGTCCGTCTGCTGCGGAGCACGTTTGTTCATGTCCATTGTCTCCACATCCCATTCATGCGCTCCTAGGGTTTTGTTCCTTGCTCATGTTTCAACCCGCCGCCTCTCTTCCTCCTCAGAAGCACGAGCTGTTGCTGAGAGCCTCGGTCAACTGCCTAAGCTCCCTGCTGGGCTTCCTGCAGCGGATGAGTCCCCCTACCGGTACCAGCGTGGGGGGTGTGGGAAGGGGGTTTATCTATGCATTTTGGAGAGGGAAGTTAACTCTGTCTGCAGCACTGTAGCATGCACCTTAGGTTGTGTTAGTCGGAACACGACTGCTCGGTGATTGCACCAGGGAAGTTTAAACAGGATAGGTCAGTACAATACAGAGTTATGCGGCCTAACAAGGGTTTCTTTTCTCTTCCCCTGGGGGTGTTTTTTGTGTCTGGGTCATAGAGAAGTACGTGGCGAATCAGCCATGTAATCAATTCCTCGTCTTCTTCCTGCTCAGCTCAGGAGAGAGCTGCCGTCTGCACCCTGTCACTCTCAGGCTCATCACAATCGTGAGAGGTTTTACACACACAACTCAAATTAACCATCATTTATTGGGCAAGGTTCTGAGCAGCAATACATATTTGATATTAATGTCATATAAAGTTAATAAAGGCAATATGAAAGTGGTAGGGTATTTGGATTGAGTCTTCACAATGAATATAGAAAATTAAATGATTCTTACCAGTATTTGTGTTGTGTGAGCAGCAATAAAACATTCCTAGAACAACACACCAATAGTATTCATGACATTTAAGGATTGGTCACAGATATTTATGTCTTAACCTTCACTGCTAATCCATCAGCCTGTCTAAGCTACCATGAAGCCCACACTCCCTAATAAGACATTATGTATTACAAATAAGAAAATCCTGGATATAAATCTGATTCCTGTGAGAAGACTGCTTAAAAGATAGAGCTAGAGATCAGCGTTAAAGGGATTCGCCACATCACCTGGCGATCGGAGTAGAGTTCCACCAGGTTTCGTTCCAGTCATTAAAAAGCAGCATGTTCATACATTCAGCTGCAGGATGCAAAGGATGCACTAAAATACACATGTAGAAAACATAGAATAACTTATAGATACTTCCAACCACGCAGTTAATAGGTATCTCTATTGCACATTGACCCATGACGAGCTGAAAACCATTCTTCACTTTTTAAAACGTTTTCTCACTGATTCTCTCTTGTATGTTAATGACACACTCACGTGCATGACTGTGCACGTGAGTGTGTCCGTCACCAGTGTTTGTGTCCTCTGCAGCTCCTGCAGCACGGCGGTACTTCAGTGCTGTCAGAGCCTTGCCTCCTCCAGGTGATGGAGGCGGCAGAGAGGAGGGGGCGGGAGGTGCTTAGTGAGGAATCAGCTCAGTGCCTGAGGCTGCTCCTCTCACAGGTACACACACACACACACACACACACAGCATCAATTTGTCATCCTGTTACCCACAAATATCTACCTTCCTTGAATAAATAAATTACAAAATCATTTTCATACAAATTTCAGTTTGGGTCAAGTTCATGCAGGGTTTATATTTCTGCTCCGGCTGTTTTATGCAAATAAAACTCCTCATTTTGTATCTTTCTTTCATTTTTGGGGATGATTCTAAACTGAGCCCGTTTTAAGGCGAGTAACAGCCTGACTGTGACCTCGACCCAAACGGCTTCTTATCTCTGAGGTATTCAGGCGATAAATACATAACTGAATAACTAAATACATAACTAATCAATCTAAGCAAACCGACAATTCAAATCCAGCCCCAATCTCCCCCCTGAATCCTAACCCCTCAGGCACTTAACCTACGTCACCTGGTAAGTGGCTGAGTGCAAGAGTCTCTGGAGGTTTGAAAATAGGAATGGGATTACAACATGTTGCGTCACCATGACAACGTTAAAACTAAATGATTTACAATGCAGGGTATCTATTCAATATGTTTGACTCTGATTTAAATATCTTTTAGGCTCTTCTCTCATTAAATGAGGGGTATTTTCCAAAGTGTTTTAACATTTTGTCAAAATTGCTTTGATGAGAACAATTGGGAACAGGGCAGACAATCACCAAGGGGGAGGAAACACAACGGGGGGGGAAGTTGAATACAAAATAAGACGAAGACAAACCAACAGCGGGACAGTTAATACGGTTGTATTTCTGCTGCATTCCCTGTGACAAGTGACACTAATAGTTTGTCAGGAGAAGCTTTCTGTCATGCTCACTTATTTAGCACTCTGCAACTCCCAGGTGTGTGTGTCAGGTGTGTGTGTCAGCCTGCCTTTGAAGAATGTATTTTTGTCTTTAACGATGGAGGACACAGGGCTCAGAGCGCTGATGTGGTGGCGAGCAACTGTTTGCTGCTTATTGACACGGTGTCTACCTGAGCGGAGGAGGAATGCTGGGACACAGCCGCTCTGGCCATTGTGCTTTTAGTGCATGTTGCCGCTCCTCCTCCTCACTGCCTATTAACCCTTTAGTCACAATTATGCCCTGTGCTTTTCTTTTTGTTTCTCCCTTTCCCTTCATGTTAACAGCCCCCCGTCCCCTGATGCCTCCCCTCTCCCCTTTCTTCATTTAAAACGTCTTTTCTCTTCTTCAGATCCAGAGCACTGTCCTGCAGCCGCTGATGAAGCAGAGGGTGGAGGCTGTGACGGAGTCCCTCGACCTGCAGGCGCCGGGCGAGAGCTGCAGCCCTGGTCGGCCCGACAGCGTCTTGTATCCCGCTTTACCTGAAGTGAAACACCCGTGAACACACACACATGCTGACACCATCACAACGATGTCACTCATGCGTCATTGTGTCTCTGTGCAACGCACACACACGCACCATGAGAGACGCACATAGTGTGCTTCAGACGTCAACACGGGATCTTATCTTTGCGGGGGTGCATCGTCATATATATCACACACACAAACGCAAAGAAAAATGTAATTCATTTATTTCACAAATTCAATTCCTTAAGGGTTCTCCTCAGGAGGTTAGACTCTAATTTGTACAACACGACTTCTGGTTGTATTTGAAGGTGCTTCGCAGCCTGTAGCAGCCCTTGAAGGAGCTATGAGCAGCACCTGTGAAATTCAACTAGCAGGAAAGGGGGCGTGTCATCGCCCGGTGTCACCTGTAGCCATGACACCTCTTTGCTAAGAGTGGCAGATGCACGATGCTCCCTCACCCTCCCCCCCGCCTCCCCTTTACTCACGTTAGCCTCATCTTATTACGTTCTAGTTGCCGCCCTTGACTTCAAGGTGTCACCTTTATTATTGTTCGGTCTGAAACGGCGCGCCCAGTGACGGGTGGTGCAGCAGTATTGATGTCCGGGTGGAAATCGGGAGAAAAGTCGGTCCGGGAGATTTTCGGGAGGGGCTTTGAAATTTGGGAGTCTCCCGGAAAAATCGTGAGGGTTGGCATGTCTGTTCATTGAATGTCGCTCCTTTTTTAAAATGTATTTTTGCTCAGAAACAGTTGTTGATCCGAGGCTCGTTGCTGTGTTGCAGTCAGAGTCGCTACTTAAAGGCTCAGTACATTTATCGCCTTCAATGACTCTCACGTTCTCCCTCTCACCCCCCCACACGCTAGCTCCATGTCAGATGGGTCTTGGCTTCATTGCTACAATCTCACAAAAACAAAGCTCTCATATCACGTTTATTTCAGATGAATGAATGAAGCAGTGTCTTGATATATATACTAATTACATCATGTTTTATGGCACTAACAGAATCCACACATTGAGCTGAAACCAAACTAGGATGTTTGTTTACTTTCTGCTTCCAAGCTCCTTAACTGTTGTCCTCAGGCGCGTCGGAGACGTGTCCATCTGTCTGTCTGACTTTACCTTGAAGGCTGATGTCCCGACGCACTGATTTTGTCGCTGCTGAGATTGTTGCACCATCGGTTTCATTGTTCACATTTTGCTAAATACGTCTGCTAGATTGCTAGTGTGTGTGCGTTCTGCTCTTAAAGCATCACATGCTCCGGCCTACAATTGAGAGGCTTCTCTGTGAAATAATTTACTGGAAGTATTTAAAGTTTCAACAGTTTGTGGTTTGGGTGGAACGTGGAGTCTTTGTTCAATAAAGATAAAAGATACATGTTTCTTTATTATAGACGCACACCTGAAAAGCTTTTCACACGAGTCTCTCAGACAGAGAGGGATCTCCCTCAGACATTCTCCTGTTCCATTGGAAGTTGTGACACGGTGTGACCTACTATTAGTGTCGCCATTTATTATTGGGGAGTCTTTCCCATTGATTATGTAACCCAAAGGTGAAAAGGACCCGTTTGACTTCATAGAAATGAGTCATGCAGGCCACAGGAGTAACTTCATCCCAAACCTCAGGGCGGAGCTGTGCTCTTTAATACACACAGGTGGACTTCTCAGAGGTGCAGCTGTTGGTGATGTGCATGGTGGCTTGGATATGTCCAAGTGTGCAGAACGATTGTGATATACTCCCCCGGAGAGGATTTGAATTATAATCTCCAGACATGTTGTCTACTAGTCTCAGGAAAATAAACAAACCAATAAAGTAGCATTAAAGTTGGTCGTGAGGATTCAATCGGGTAGGACACGTGTTCCTTTTTAAATGCGCTAAGCAAATACATAAAATCTCAAAATGATCAAACACGTCATTGGCGTCACAGAGAGTTGGAAACAAAACGACGCGAGAGAAACGGAACGCAGCCGACGCTGTGGCGGCGTCGCTCTCTAAATCGTCCGTGCGGAAACAAGCCTCCTCCCCGCGCAGCGCCCGCTGCCTGCCATTCGTCCAGCGCGAGCCCGCCGGTGCGATCGTGGCGCTGGAGGAGTGGAGCAGCCAGAGCCGCATGTAAATGAACACTTCCACCTCCGTGTCTCTGTCACCGGAGGATCTGCGGATCGTCCCGTCCCTTTGATCGGCGAGCCCGCCTTAAACGTCTCGCGTGCAGATACAAAAGCAGGAAGGTTAAATCGCACTTTGGAGCAAAACGAGCTCCTCTGACCGCTGCTCTGTGGCGCCGCGTTTCTCGCTCCAACACGGTGAGTGATCCGCGAGTTTTTCAACGCGTTTTACCGGCTGTGTCACCGGAACGTCCCGGTGAGTCGGGAGGGGGGGCGGACACAGCGGCGAACGGATTCGACCATCTCGAGGAGCGACTTTAAATTCTTGTTTAATTCCCCAAAGCGACGTGGACACCGCGCATAGACCAGGCGACGTAGGTCCCTCACCGGGCTCCTTCGCTGCCTCGGAATGAAATGAATTAACTCGTCAGCAACGAGGGCGAAGTGAGACTGTAACTGATGTCCATCCTCACTATTACGCATGTCCGTGCCTCTGCATGAATGATAACAGGGACACACACACAGAGAGAGAGAAGATGTATCAGTCAGTCCTTGAACCTCCTGCTGCACAGCCAGCTGTCTGATAAGCATCGCTCCATCTTCTCTGAAGTCTCCGTATCTAGCTGGTTTGGACTTTTTCCTCCATGTTATCAAAGATTATGTCCATGTTCCCTCTTATTCCGCTTCTTGTCCTGTGGAAGTTTCATGGTAGAATACCAGATAGCATGAGCAGATTGCTTTGAACCTGCAGGGGATTCAGATTCTCCCCGGGTGGGCAGTATGATCGGACATGCAAGACTGCTTATCTGATGGATGTGGAAAGCAGGCTCTCCCACACAGGAAATCAAACGTCAGCCTCTCGGCCACAGCGGAGCAGGAAAAAGAAGATCTCCTGCGGCACAAGTGATTTGCGTGGGCTGACGCTGCCTCAGATCTGCCTCCAGATCTCCCCGGGGGGAACACACCTCCCCAGGCTTGAGTTTCCCTCTCTGACCGACTCCCTGCTGGGACGCTGATCATCAGAAGGTCAGCCGGGAGGGAGATCCATCTGTAGCACACTTCTCTTGTTTTGTCCTGAGTGATGTCCACCTCGAGCCAGAACGGGTGGGACGTTATGTCCGTGTCTCTCTTCAGACTCCAGGAGCACTTGGGAGCTGCATGGGAGTGTGTCTCAGTCGGATGTAATCTGACCTTCGCCACGTCGTGGATGATCGATCTCCTCCTGACGTCCATCTTCCGCCACGTCTTAACAGTCTCAGCACTTTGCCAGCTACTGGCACGGAAACGTCAGCTGTGCGTTGACTGCTTGTGGCGATAACCTCTTTTCTTTGCCCATAAATATCTGTCAGAGCCACAGGGACGCATGGAGGCCCACAGGACCATCAGACAAGGGAGGGACCATGTGCCCTTTTCCCTTGGCTGTAATCTAGAAATAGAGGCTTTCGACCAGCACTTAAGGAAATTTAATGCTGCATCTCTCAGAGAAACGGGAAACCACCCAAAAGATGTTCCCACAACGCACCGATTGGCCTTAAATGAACGCTGTCCTCACTTCAGGGCCGCTGCTTCCTGCTGCTTTTAGTTATAAATTAGAGAAGTAGAGAACACCCCCCCCCCCCCCAAATCTTGAGCTCAACTGTCAGAATTGAGTCTCGTTGGAGTTCAGTCGTGCTGCTAAAGGAAGTGGATCCGTGTTGTCGGCGGCTGAGGGATGTGTGTGTGTCTGGGAGCAAATGCTTCCCTCTGATTTAGGTGAGATTCTTAAGGGGGCTCATTCGGTCTCAATTAGCATTCACACCCGAGACAGTCTGCTCGCTAGTCCTTCAGGCTGAGGAACCGCCAGCCGCGCTTGTAGATTAATTCAGTCGGCGTGGAATCGAGTCCCCGGTGCACGTTATCCTCTCTGAGGTAAAAGCTGTTATCTCCTGCTTCTTAACCTGTGCATCCCTCTCGTGGTGTCATTGATGGAGCCATTGATGCTAAATTATGCAGGGCTTATGTGAATTATATCTTGTAGCTTTTCAGTAACATAGTCCCTCCCTGCAGGTCCTTCTGTTTCTCTGCTAATGTTTTCTTTGAAAAAGAAAAATTGGCTTTCATCAAATTTTCATTTGAGGAAGTGCTATTTTCAGCTGTTGAATTGATCTTCTCGCTCTCGCACCTCCCCCTTTCAAATGCATATAAAGCCTCTGAGGGAAAGGAAGTTGCAACTGGATGAAAAATGTTAGGTACGACCGAGGAAAGGGGGGGGGGGACATCCTCTCGGGGATTATGCAAGTATCAGACATCAGATTTGTCCTTTTTTAAAGCGCTGCCTCCCCTCTCGTGTTGCGTATTGACCACTTCTCCCCAGCATGTCCCTGCTTCTCATGCTCCACAAGTATCACAGGAGAGGACGGCCCGCTCACAGGCTGAACCATCCTGTTTCTGGAGACGACCTTCGCTCCTCAAACAAATCAAAGTCACAATGTGTGTGCGCTCAGCGTCTCGGTGTTCAACAGTGCGATGTACGTGTTGTGCGCTCTTCTCTTTCAGCAGAGAGGACCTCTCTTCCGACCCCTGCTGAGCATGTGGCGTGCGTGTGCTCTGGTCCTGGCGCTCGCCGCCGCCCTCGGCTGGGCCGACTCGGACTCACACAGACTGAGACATGACTCCAACTTGGACATCTGTATCCTTCTGACTGTGTGTGTGTGTGTGTGTGACAGATGGTGTGAGCGTGACCAGTGATGTGTGTGTGTCCTCCTGAGCTCCTCTGATCAGACAAGCGGCTGTTTGAGACCAAGAGGAAAGATCAACTGAACGCGTTGAAGAACCTGGTGGAGCTGAACGACATCAACCAGCAGTACAAGATCATAGACATCATGCTGAAAGGACTCTTCAAGGTGTGTGTGTGTGTGTGTGTGTGCGCCTCTCAAGGACAACTACTGAAGTCATCCTTCAGTGGCTGGAAGGCGTTGTCAGCGTTTCTGTGTGTGTTTAAAAAGTGCTTCCCATCGGGCTCGTTTCTATCTGTGATCTTCTGCCCAAGTGAAAGCTGACTAATGTCTCCGATTACTTTGTTTTAACCACCATGTGACCGAGTCTGTCTCCCCACTTGTTGCCAGTCCTAATGGAATCCTCTCTGAAGTTAATCCTACGCGCTTCACTGCACACAAGTGCCGTGTAAAATGTCCTATTTTTCCTCCTGAATAACAACAGCAATTTAAATCCCCAGCTCACTGCAGCAAGGTAAACAAACCTGCCTATTGAGTTGTTTTTCCTTTTTTATTTGTATTTCTAAGGTGTTGGAGGACTCGAAACAAATCCTGGTTGCAGCCAACATGCAGCCTGATGACCCTTTCCCATTGGACGATAAGATCAAAGAAGGTTTCATCCTCTCCTTTATAGTTCTGCGTGTCTTTGTTACCTGTTTCTAGAAGCTCTTTCTTTCATTCTTATCCCCCTTTTGGTTCCAGTAACATCCATCTGGATGTCACAAAGATGACCTCCACTATTTCCAAGCTCTGTAACCTCTGAGTGTTCCCTGTTGTATTTATCAGCTCGTCTTGTGTAGCGATGACATCTTCCTCTTTGATTGACCTCCTCGTTTCTCTCCCGTCAGCCTACTCCCACGTGGTGGAGAATACCGCGTTCTTCGGCGACGTGGCGTTGCGTTTCCCCCGTATTGTCCACCACTACTACGACCGGAACACCGACTGGGACGGTCTGCTGCGCTGGGGCCTGAATTTCTGTAACCGGACCGGGGTTTTCACGGGAGGAGCCCACCAGCACGTCCTCACCCTCGTAAGACGCTGCAATCAGCCGCCCTGTGGTCGTTGTTACTAATGATGTCACAAAAACAAACCAAAAGGAGATCACCTCCTGAAAATACACTACCACAATACTACTAATACAGTACTACAGTACAGTAACATCCAATGCTCTCACCACATTAAAGGGGCTAAAAGTAAGTGACTGGGATGGAGGGTGCTCCCCATGCGCAGGACACTACTCTCACTGTGTGGGATGGGATACAAATTTAATTTAACTCGCTTGGATATAATAAAAAGGATGTAATATCATTTTGCCATTTCTGTCTATTTAAGCAAAATGATTAAGGCTTTCTTTTTTTAAAGTCTAGCTGCAAAACTGAACCAGGGAGAGAATGGAGACCACTGCAGTGCTGCACGGCACACACACAGTGGTATGAGTGAGAACACCCCCCCGCTAAATGTGTCCTTAGTTGTCCAATCGGTCCCAATGGATTGTGCCCTTTTGTACCTTAAAGAAGCAAAGCAGGTGAAATGGGATTCTCTGTGTGGGTTAATGAACTAAAGTCTGGCAGGAATAATCTGTGACCTCACCAATGTGTCAAGAGGATTATATTGTGGATTATTTCTGTGACTGAAAGCAGCAGCAGTGCAAGCGTCCCTCAGTCAGCGCACTCTTACTTGTGATCCTCCAGGGAGACAAACATTAACACGTAACATTTATACGGTGCTCACTTTTCCTCCCACCACCAAAACATCTTGTCAAAAATGTATAAAGAAGCTTGTTTGAGTAGTTATTTTAAATCATCTGGCTCTTTTCTTGTAATAACAGTAGAACCAATTCATTCTAATTGTGGGTTATAAAATGTTCAGAGGCTACTTGGCACCTTGAACTTGAGTAGAATTCTTTATCTCATGTAGCTGCCTGAAGATGAAAGGATAAGTTACACCAGCAGCTGCATTTCAGCAGCAGAGGGGGCGATGCGACCGTGCCCTCATTTACATTCCTTATCTCTTGAATAAATGATAAAGTGCCCCCTCTTCCTCTATTCCTCATTTGTCACCTGTGCTCATCCCTCAGATGTCACAAGAGCTGGGAATAACGGAGAAATCCCCCGACTTTATAAACCCCTACCGCACAGAGAGGGACGATGTAAGTACGATGCACAGTGGCTTTTCCTCAGTGATCCTTTTACAGAACCAGCACCATAAAGTCTATATAACTAATAATATCGCTTGCATCACCTCGATGGAAAAGTCATCTCTGTAACCCCGTCTCGTCCGCTTCAGGTGCTTCACACCGCTGAGGCTTTCCAGAAGATCCTGAGGGAGGAGGAGAAGAGGAGGAGGAAAGAAGAGAAGAGAAAAGAGATCCGGAAAGGCCCCCGCATCTCCCGCTCTCGCACCGAGCTATAGCGGAGCAGAGGGGGGGGGAACACACGCACAGTACCACAGCGGGTGGCTCGCACCTGTCGACTGCCGGCGACAGTGAAGGAAATCAAGGCTGTCCTCGCTTGTGGAAACGAGAGAGGAACCATCAAGGTTCCACAAAAAAAAGTAACGTGGAAGTGTCCGTATCTGGCGAACGTCCGAAGTGCTGCACATCTACAGTGATTCTGGATTGTGTACATCTACAGTGATTCTGGATTGTGTACATCTACAGTGATTCTGGATTGTGCACATCTACAGTGATTCTGGATTGTGCACATCTACAGTGATTCTGGATTGTGTACATCTACAGTGATTCTGGATTGTATAGGAGGTAAAGACGTCTCTGGAATAAGGGTTGATAAGGGAGCTCGTTTTAATTACTTATCATTTATTTCAGTATAATCTTTTAAGATTTAATGTGTCCAAAACCCATTTGCTTCGAACCACGAGTGTTTCCCAAATCTAAATTTGTCCTCATCTAATTCCTTTTGGATGTTGTCTGTTTAAGTTGAGCTTGAATTGACTGATGGAATATAGTTGTGTTGTTACTTGTTCCTTCAACTGAGATTTGTTTGATATTTCTAGAGGATTGTTTGTAAGTTGGCAGATTTATGTTCTTTTTTGCTACTCAAAAGTTTTAAGGACACATATCAGTTTTATTTGCCTGAAGAACAATCATTTGGAATAATATTTGTTTAATGTGATCACCATCAAAGAGATCATCTGTGATTTAGTTTTTTTTCTCCTTTCTTTCCAACCAAATGTCTAGTTTCCATTGAGTGACCTTCAGTTAATGATAATTATTTTATCCTGTTGGAAATATCTGTCGGCCAGAATTATAGTATATGAACTCATTCTCTGTTTATTGCTGGAAATTAAGATCTTTTAATGGTTTAGATATATGTAATTTAGATTGATGTAATTTGGAAATTCTATTAAGACTGTTATACAAACCATATGTGTATTCAGAGAAAGAATCATTGCTGCAGAATGAACAAGCCATTTTGTTATCAAATGTAATGAAATACAGTGACTCTCGTATCCGCGCAGTGTGCTTTGTCGGCCAGCAGGGGGCGTGACGTCACAGACTGACTGCGACTAAAGTCCAATGTTTCTGTTTGGGTCTGATCAGACCTCCTCGACACGTGACGTTAACTTAGCCAACACACTCATTAAGGCTTTAACGGAGAGAAGAACAAACTGACGAGTCTCTGGTAAGGTTTATCTCTGGCGGTCACGTTGCCCTTTTGGTTTTAAATAATCAACTTGTTACGGCTCGCTTGTTAATGTTTACAATAGTTAACGTTAGCTTCGACTTCTAATGAATAGCAGTGGGTACAGGGCTGTATTTTGGGTTGAACTTGATATTTACATTTGATGTTTTATTCCAGGGTAAAGGTTTGTTAATATTTGATTTATCACTACGCAGATAGTAGCTAACGCTAGCATGCGGAGCTAACCGTTAGCTAACTTTACCCATTCGGCTGAAACGTTTTGTTTCTGTCCAGAAGCGTCCTTCATAACGGCGACTATTCTAGTCCCCCGACACAAAACAGGGCGTGCAATGTGGTCATTAGCTTGTGCTACAGACTCTCTCCCTTGTGCACTTCCTCCACCAGGGTATCTGGAGGAGACAAGCATTTGATATGGAGGGTGAGAAGGGAGGAAAAGACCCTGACGCCAGGTGCACTGAAGAACTCAGGCTGGTCCTCGTCGGAAAGACCGGCTCCGGCAAGAGTGCTTCTGGAAACACCATCCTGGGCCGGAGGGAGTTCCTGTCACAGATCAGTGCGAGCTCTGTCACCCAGATTTGCCAGCTTGGAAGCTCTGAGGTCGCAGAGGAAGAGGATGCTGAGGAGGAAGGACAGACCGCCGCCCGGAGGAGGATGAGGAGAGTCACGGTGGTCGACATGCCAGGGTTTGGGGACACGCACCTGAGTGAGGAGCAGATCCATGCAGAGGTGGCCAAATGTGTGTGTCTCTCTGCCCCCGGGCCACACGCTTTCCTCCTGGTGGTGCCGATCGGTCGCTACACAGACAACGAGAACCAGGCTGCCTGCGAGTTGACCAACATATTTGGGGAGGATGCATTGCATCACCACACCGTGGTTCTTTTTACCCGAGGTGACGATCTGGAAGGTATAGGGATTGAGGATTATCTGTGGCAAACTGCACCTGCTGGGCTGAAGGCTTTGATTGACAGGTGTGGGGGCAGGTACCATGTGCTTAACAACAAAGACTCCAGTAACTCTGTGCAGGTGAAAGAACTCCTTATGAAGGTGGACAAGATGGCGAAGCATTCTAGAGAAGAGTTTTACACCAATGGCATGTTTTTAGCAGCAGAGGCTGCCATCAGGGAGGAGCAGAAAAGGATGTTAAGTGAGCGAGGGCAGGCGGAGGGGGAGGAAGAAGCTAAACTTGCCAAGCGCAGAAAGCACAGCTTGGAGTCGAGAGCAGATAGAGGATCAGAGGCGCTCAGGAGGAGGGAGGTTGAGAGAGATAATGACGAGGCTTTCAGGGTGGAGAGGTGGACGGAGGAGAGCAGAGGCAACGCCTTCAGCTTCCTGAGGAACCAGTTCAGAGGCAGGCGCAGGGCGGCGAGCAGGCGGCAGTCCATCCGCTCGTCCTTTACCCGCACGAGGAGGGAGGCCGCGCTGTCCGCCAATGTGCTACAGAGAATTAAGACCCTAGTTGCTGCTGGAGCCACAGGCATGGCCGTGGGGGCAGTGTTCGGGGCAATCGCCCCCTTAGCGGCCTCGGCCGGGGCATCTCTGGTTGGGAACTCGGTTGGTTTCGCTGCGAGTCAGTTCGCTGGCATGTCTGTGGCGGGAGGCACAGGTGTGGGGAAAGCTGTGGGGGCGATCGTGGCGGCTGCTTCGGGGAAAACCGCAGTGGCTCTGGGGGCGGCAACGGGTGGAGTTTTGGGCGGATCTGTCGGAGCCATTGTTGGTGCTGATGCTGTAAATCCTAGGGAGGGTGCTCTGGATGCCCTGGGGCAGGTTAGTCTCATTGGGGCCTCTGCAGTGGGAGTGGCCGCAGGTGTGGGAGGCACCATGGGAGCCGGGGCTGCTTTCAGCGCAGCCATGGAGGGAGCGGCCTTCAGCACGGCAGCCCTTGGCGGAGCTGAAACTGCCTCAGCCCAGAGCAGTTTATCCTCGGTTGCAGTGCAGCACGCCTCGGCCGGAGCCCTAGCTCAGGAGATGACTGCCAATGTCCCACTGGCTGCTGGGTCTCCCGCTGTTTTGTGTGGCCTAACGGGGCCATGTGTGGCATCGGTGGCCAGCAGGGCGGTGTCAGATCGATGGGGCCGCATGGCGGTATCGTCACGCATCCTGACTGCAGTTGCTGAGATAGGAAAGGCTGCAGCAGGCATTGCTCTGGCTGGTGGTCTGGTGGTGAAGGTGGTAAAGGAAAGAATAGGATGTGGCACAGGAACAACAGAAGCCAGTTACTCAGAAAAGAAGTCGTATGAGGTCTACTGGAACAAATGAATGAGGTAAACCCCAGCCATCACACAAGGATGAGATCATCATTGATATTTTGGTCCCCGGCCTTCTAATAAAGTATTAGACTGCACACTCGGTAGCATGCCCTTCCACAGAGATGCAAACCCCCTCAAATATTCAATCCCAATTTGCAATTGCCGTATATTTGTTTGAAGTGTTTGAGGCTGATGAATGGCTTCAGGGACATTTACAATGTTAGGTGGGCTGACTAATCTGAATCCATTTTTATGTGGTTGTTATTCATCTCACGGCTCGTTGGTTTTGAACACGACCCGTCTTTACACCCACTAGACAAATAAAATGACTTGTGGAAACTAGGCTGACGAAAATGTCGGTCACAGAGTTCAGCTGTGTGAGTTCAGTCTAACGAATGATTCCATGAAGCTTTACAATTTGACCCTTTGTCCTTCCTAAAACAGGATCACTCAAATATGTGTCGTACTCATTGCTGTTTTTTGTGAATGAACAAAGCGTCTGACCTACTCTATCTATCCTGCAGTGTTTGTACTTACAGATGACAGTGGTTGGTTGCCTTGCAGTGTTTCACATCCTGTCATATTTTAAATATTAACTAAACCAGATTTCAACCAATACTGTCAATATACTCAATGTAACAGTTCAGTGTTAACTTTTCTGCAGTGAAAAAAACAATAAAAGTCAGTGTTTCTTCTTTCTTTGTTCTTATTTAAGTATTTTCCTGATAAGATAAAAATGTATAATTTCAATAAACATGCATCCAGTATTTATTTAATATTATCTATTGATGTATTTTTAACATGACTCTAAATGTGCTTTGTTTGTCTAATGAGCACCGCTTCTATTCATGAAGATAGGGGGCGCGGTTTATTCAAATGACACGGAAGCGTGTGATGGATGACGTACTATCAGACCACGGCGAATGTGACCCTTTCATTGGGCGATGACGGCTGGTCTCATGACAACAACAGCTTGGCATCGACCAATGAGCGCCCGCCTTTTGCCTCAGAGTCTGTTTGTGAATGACGTAATCAGCGTAAAACAAGATGGCGACGACTTAACCGTATATCGGCGTGAACTAGTTTATCGACGTCGTTGGCTGCCTCTCGTGAGGCTTCCGCGTTGTCTCACGGTTGTTCGGAACAAGAGTTGTCCTCTCGGTTACTTTAGGGTGTTGTGGGCGTAGCTGAACGCCACAGAATAGCCGACCGGTCTTGTGTATTCTCCCCCCTCCCGCGACCCTGCGGTGACAGCCGGGGAGGCGAGCTGCGACAGGACGTGATGGACACCGGAGAGTACATCTCCACCATGGACAACATGGACCCGACTCTAGCCGAACTGGGGGACGAATTCACTCTGGGGGACATCGACGGTGAGTAGTTGTGTCCCCGATAACGTGTCAGTCAGCGCGAGCTCTGTTTAAATGAAGGCTTCACGAGACACAACGTACAGCCCGCGTTTCAAGGGAAGTTGAGAATTGTCACACCTTCACTTCCTATCATTTAAGAAAAAGTTGAGGTCTTCTTACATGAGTCAATACGATTTATTCCGGACAAAAGCACCTTGCACACGCATCATCTTTATTAAGTGGGTGGAGACATGGGTTTTAGGTGGTAGGCAGGTGGGTGTCATCCATCAGGAAGCTGTATGTGGGCAGTGAATGGACTCAAGAATGTCACCTGCCCATCAAGCTCCACTTGGGTTCTCATCGTAAGGCCCTGTAACCATTGAGGATTTAACTATTTAGACTTTTATGTTAGAAATGATGCTTTTGGTAGTATTAAATGAAGCATCTTTTTTTCCCCATGAATGACAATAACAATAATAATAATCAGCAGAGGCATCGAGAGCTGATTTAGTGGCACATCATCTGTGTAAAGGTCCAGTCTGCGCTCTGTAGCCGGGCCCCGAGTGGACATCAGCATCCCCTGACCCAACCTCTCTCTTTTATCAAAACAAGTTTCGCCCTTTGGCACCGGTTGAAAGGACCGGGCTTCTGGTGAAACACTGGACCAGTGCAGAGTCACCAGATTCCCATTATGGTAGAAATGTACGCAATGTCAAATCACCAGAGTGTGTGTGTGTGTGTGTGTGTGTGTGTGTGTGTGTGTGTGTGTGTGTGTGTGTGTGTGGGGGGGGGGGGGGATGATGATGATCTCTTTTCGGAGGTAGAACCCCGTCTTCTTGGCAGTTTTTGGGCGCAGCAGTTGGTTTATACCACCAATCGAATAATATGATTTAACAAATAATACTTGCTGCACACAAGCTAATGCAGTTCCAGAACCTTATCCGGCCTTTAGTTCAGGTCAATCATTCTCTTTTCTCATCAGGGCCCTGGGACAGAGATCAGAGACCTCAGTCACACTCATGTAATCTAACATATTCATTGTGTAAAAGGACAGGACAGGTTGTGTCTGGGTGAGAGAGTGACAACCGACTGAGGGCTTACTGATGAATTCACAGGCAAGCTGCAACGACATCAGCCCTCCCTCACTTGAGTTTCTTTACTTCTCCCTGTTCGGCCCCCCGAGTCTGACTGACACCTTCAGGCTGAGCAGAAACATTGACCTTCGTTGCAGAAGTCGAAGGCACAATCTTCCTGATCATATGTTGCAGAATGTTTTGCTTTTTGTCATTCAGATTAAAATGCATCCCAGCCACCTTCAAATCTTCAGTGGTGGGTCTGATTAGGGTCTCGGTGCTGGTTTCAGTTGAGCATGTTCATTGAGTGTAAGGTCTCAGAGGCCCCTGTAAGGGTTCATGCAGTTGACCCTTGTATTCATCTAGAGCATTCTTCCTCTCCCAATTATTCTCTTAGCAACCGGCGCTGGGATTATGTAACCTATTTTCTCTGCGTCTAGCTGCCGATGGGACTGTCCCCCGCTGACGGCGTTGCCCTTTGTGTAAGCATGTGTGAGGCTCAGAGGCCCCAGACAATTATTTTTTTTTGACCCTCTTCGATCAAAAGGTGTTTTATAGTCCGGACATTATGCACCAATGGAGACAAACGGCTCTGTGTGCGGATGAGACACTTTTATTGCTTTATGCACGATATAAAAATGCAACAAGTGACGACCGATAGTCAAAGGCAACAGAAAGTTGGCTTTGACTGCTGAGACAGATTTCCTTTTTCCACTGTTAACCTTTAAGCTTTATTGATCTATTCTGGTATAAAATCTATCACACTGAAATAAGAGATGACAAAATGACTTTGTTCATTATCAGCTCTTTGATTAGCATGTTTCACCACTCCATGAACTATTCTGTGTGGACACGTTCTTGAAATATTGAAGACTGCCACTCCTTGCCTCTGATGAATGACGTCATTCTAATGTCACAAAGTACCGCAGTGAAATAACGTCTTCATGCTGAGCCATGAGGACTCATTGTTAATCTGCACTGTGGCGTCAAACAGGGCGGGTTAGACATTTTGGCCCTGTGATCTCCTGGTTTATCCACAGTTCACCTTCCCCTATAGAATATTAAGAAGGGTTTATCATTTCACTCTGAAACAATTGGTAGAACTTGTTCTGTCGGGTTGTCCGGTCTCGCTCTGCTGATCAGTGAGACTAAGTTCAAGGTACCAAGTTCAAGGCTGAACACTGTTTATTGACCCCTCATTGACCGTGATGGCTGAACACATACACAGTGATGAGAATCAGTCACGGCAGCTTCCACCATGGAAACATGTATATTCATCCACTGTTTGAACTGCCAAAGTCCAGGAGGACTATGAACAGTGTACCTTAACAACAAACTCAAGAGATGGTCATTGAATGCATAGTTTCATACTGTGATGGTGATACATTTCATTATTTGTCATATTAGTTTTAGGTGGAACTATATTTACAAATGTTACACTCCATGGTGTTAGTGAATTAAATAGATTAAAGTGCTTAATTTTTCGACATAATTAGTTAAAAATCCAGCATCCAAATATTAAAGGATCTGTGTCTGACATTCTGGGATTGCTTAAAGTCTGAAAAAACATATTGAATGGCTTTCCTTCTTCATAAAACAAGTACAGGAATTCAACATAATCTCTGGTTTTTGCCAATACAGTTATTGTGTTGTAGTGTTTATTGTCATTTTGCAGAACCATCGAAACATTTTAAATATGTCACATGGTTTTTGTATCGTTTGGTTTGTGCACCAACGTTTGACACAACATGAGCAAAGCCAATCATCATGGTAGTGCCATCCATCCTTCAGGTCACTCGTGTCAGTGTACTATTTATCAAATTGATTTTTTTCCGCCCTGACGCGACCTTATTTCATGGCCATCAGTGAGAATACAGCGCGCTCTTCTTCAGGTTCAAACAGTAGCGCCTTTCTGTGTGTTCATGTGCAGACTCAAGGCCAAATGCTGTGGCCTTTACTCCTCTTATCTGTGGGCAGTAAACCACATTCACTCACATATGTGTTCAGTTTCAAAGACTTCCTTTCAAGGAAGTGATATCCTGTGTTGTAGTGTTAGCTGTAAACTTGGTCCATTACTATCTTCCTCGTACTGTATTGTGTGTGTGGCTAAGACCTAAAGCTCAAGGTCAACTAATTGTGGGACATGGGGTTTTATTTATTATACTTTAGTTGTATATTAACGTCTCCAATTAGATGGTTGTTAAGATGATTGAAGAGTCGGCGCCTTGTTGTCTTCCTCAGAGATGCTGCAGTTTGTCAGCAACCAGGCGGAGGACTTCCCCGACTTGTTTGAGGACCAGATGGCGATGGCGAGCACAGCGCCGAGTGGCGCCGCCCCCGCCGCCCCGCGCCCTGCCGTTCAGACCCCTCCAACTCCTCCGACCCCCAAGACGCCAGCCCCCGCTGTCTACCAGAGCTCCAGCGTCACGCTGTCTCCCCAGTCGATGCCCCTCACCCCTCCCCTCACCCCCGCACAGGCTCCCTCGCCCTCGGCCGCCCCCGCAGTGCAGCAGCAGGTGACCCGCAGCCCCCCGCTCCTCCAGCCGCGGCCTCAGCTGGTCCAGCCCATCCAGCCCCAGCCCCAACACACAACCCAGCCCACCATCCAGGTACCTCCTGCCCCCCCTTCCCTCCAAGTAGTAACTCATCATTCTTGATAACGAGTGAGCTGGTTTTCATGCAAAGTACTGCAGCGAATTGAAAGCTGTATTCAAGGCTGCAGGGATGGACCAGTGCTTTGTTCCAAGGCGCCTGCCTCTCCTGCTGGGATTTCATTGTCTGTTTGTAGACTGAATTCCATTTTCAGTCATTTGGCCAAAAAAACCCATAGTACTGACAAACTGTAAAATATAACATCTAACTCAGCAGTCCAGTGTCAGCCTGACAGGTGGTTGGATGGAAGAATATGTGTTGATGAACCTTTATATATTTGTTTTCCCTGAATGCAGTTGCACACCCAGGGGATCGCCATGCAGACCCAGAGCTTCCCGGTCCACACCCTGGTTCAGACCCACAGCCAGACGGGGATGCCCATCCAGACCCAAGCGCCCCAAACGGTGATGATTGCCTCCAACGGCGGGCAGTCCCGTTTCATCCAGAGCCCGGTCATCTGCCACCATAACCCAGGCTCCAGTTTCCAAGGTGACCAAAGGGAGGAAAGGAGGCAGTTCTGCTGAACGTTGATCTCTTTTTGATGAAGTGTGAGAAATACGGGGGATACCGATCAAATGTATCGTGCATTTCTCTTAATGCTTACATGATACACGCGTGATGATAATACGGTTTCTCTCACGTTCCGCAGTGTTTTTTTTATTTTACCGACCAAATCAACGACCATCTTCTCTCTCCTTCCCAGTCCTCCAACCCCAGATGCAGAGCATTATGACGTCACCGCAGATGCAGCCGATGACCATTCAGCACCAGCGTGTTCTCACCCCAACCTGTCAGACCATCCAGACGCTGTCTTCGCCCGCCACAGTCCACACTATGCAGCAGCAGATGCAGCAGGTTCCTGTGCGTAAGCTCGCAGTGGACAGCAGTGTATTGATGACTAGATGATTAGATGATTTATAACCGGCCGAACACAGGATCTGTTTTGATCTTTCAAACTCCTTGTAAACAAACATCAACGCTTCCTGTTGACCTTTTGGGCGCATTTCCATCAGGTTCTTGTCCAGCAGCCTCAGATCCTGAAGACGGATTCACTGGTTCTCACAACCCTGAAACCAGACGGCACGCAGGTGCTGTCCACCATGCAGAGCCCTGCAGGGATCGCCAACTTCACCACGCCCATCCAGAACACGGCTCTGCAAGTTCCGGTATGAATGATTTGATATCCCGCTTAACTTGACGCTGGTGTTTTTGTTGACGACTGTCGCGCTGTCTGCAGACTTTGATGAGCAGCAACATCCTCACCACCGTCCCCATGATGATGGGAGGAGGCGACAAGCTGCCGATCAAGCAGCTGCAGCCAGGCTCCACTCACGCTGCACACATGGCCCGATCGAACATGGATCAGAGCCAGATGATGGGAGGTGTAATGGGCCCGGGAGGGGTCGTGAAGGAAGGCGAGAGGAGGACGACGCACAACATCATCGAGAAGAGGTATCGCTCCTCCATCAACGACAAGATCGTGGAGCTCAGAGACCTGGTGATGGGCAATGACGCAAAGGTTGGTCCATCCGGAGGAGTCATTTTGTAATTGTATATAAATGGACTTGAGAGTAGTTGGATCCTAAAATGTACTCCTTTGCGTCTTCACAGATACACAAGTCAGGAGTGCTGAAGAAGGCCATTGACTACATCAAATACCTACAGCAGGTTAACCACAAACTACGGCAGGAGAACCTGGCCCTGAAGATGGGCAACCAGAAGAACAGTAAGTGTTCACGTAACGAAGTCTGATCTGGAGCAACTTGAGGTTCCACCGAGGCCCCGTCTCTATTTCAGAGGCTGTGATTCTGTCTGAGGACGTGGAGCTCAAAGAGGAAATAGTGATGATGTCTCCTCCGGCCTCGGACTCTGGTTCTCCTCCCCAGTTCTCCCCCTACTCTGTGGACTCAGAGCCCGGCAGCCCCCTGCTGGATCACGAGCAGGTAACCCAGCTTAGGCTTTAAAGAAGTAGTGGTTCATTTTATGGATTACCAGATTAATAGCTTTATAGCTGCAGCTTTCCACTGGTCAGAAGGAGATTGTTATGAAAGTTTTATATTAACATAAATGTTCACTACACACAGACTGCATTTAGAAATAATTCTGACCATCTGAATTTTAATGTTGAAACCTTTGAAACTGTTTTTTTAAATAATAGTACAATAGTAGTAATACAAACCACTACTTTCTAGAACTTTTTACAGTTCTCAAATTAATATTCAAAATCTAGATTACTTAAATATCACGGCCATAATTATCATTACTTCAGGTTCATTGATGCATTTATAAGAAGTGATTGATTGTTCTCTCTTAACGTCCCGATCAGATGAAGATAGAACCAGACTCTCCCCCCTCGGTTGGAGTGATGGATCGCTCTCGACTGCTCCTCTGTGCCCTGACCTTCTTCTGCCTGTCCCTGAACCCGCTGCCCTCTTTGTTGGGCTCTGACGACTTGGGGGGCCCCGGCCTACCTGGAGGCCACGGGCCGTCCAGAGCGCTCGCCTGGTTCCCGACTCCCACGCAGGACTTTGGTGAGCAGGGCGGAGTCGTCATGCACCCGGTGACACGGCCGAGCTACTGGCTTTTAACTGTTCTAACAACGGTGCCTGTATTTCATCTCTTATCTGGCTCTCCAGCTTCCTGGCTGCGGTGCCTGTTGCCGTGGGTGATGGTGTGGGTGCTCAGCGGGGTGGGAGCCGTGTGGGGTTGTGTCAGGGTGCTCTACCTCTGGGAGCCTGTCACACCCCTTCACTCCCCAAAATCTGTGTCATTCTGGAGGCATCGGAGACAAGCAGACCTGCATCTCAACAGGGTGAGTGCAGACGAGGTCTTAAACAAGCCAAGTAAAACTACTAATGTTCATTTTACCTCGCATTGTATTTTTCTTTTCAAGCGAGAGTGTGGTCGGGTTTCCAAATTTTGGAAAAGACGATTACACTTCTCCCATAACATGCGACAACAATATATATATATATATATATATATATATATATTGGATTAGATGTGCTTTGAGAATTGTATGTGCAGATTTATGTCTCACCGTAGATCCGTTCATCCCAGTTTGATTGGCTTTTATTCTTTCGCTGATGTCTTAATTGAGCCTCTGAGGAATTTATTTTTAGCCTTTCCTCTCACTCTTCCCTGAGTGATTAGCTCACCCTCTTTTCCTCTCCTCTCTCCCTCAGGGGGACTATACAGCGGCGATGGGCAGTTTAGAGACTTGCCTGTCCGTCTTGACTCGAGCGCTTCCCTCCACCACCCTGGACCTGGTCTGCTCGCTCTCCTGGAACCTCATTCGCTACGCCTTGCACCGACCGACTCCTCTGGGTTGGCTGGTGCATCAGGTCGGGGGGAAGCACGAGGGGGAGGAGTCCAAGACCAGCGCTAAGGACGCAGCGCTGGTTTACCACCGGCTGAGCCAGCTGCAGCTCACAGGTGAGTGTTGAGACCAAAGGGGGTTGACGCTGCATGAAGATTCAAACCCGATGACCCGGTGTTGGCTCTGCCTCTCTGTAGGAAAGCTGCCTCAGCGTAACAGCCTCTGGGCTCTGTCCGTGTCTCTGAGCGCGGTCAACCTCAGCCAGAGCGCCCAAGGCAAGATGGCCCCTGCCCAGCTCACCCAGATCTACGTCACTGCAGCAACAGCCCTGCGCACCGTGCTGGGCCACCACCTCTCCTGTCTGCCCGTGAGTCCGTTACACCATCGACCGTCACGCTTTCACCGGGTTTCCTTTGATTTCTGTCCATCCTCAGCATCTTTATTGTGTGCTCATCTCTTAGGGTTACCTGTTGAGTTGCGCGGAGAGTGTGGCCAGCCAATCAGAGACCAGGCCAATCCCCGACTGGCTCTTCACCCCATTGGGCAGGCAGTTCTTCCTGAGTTGTGATTGGTCGGTGAAGTCGGAGAGCAGCGACGGGGTGTACACGTCTCAGAGAGAACCAAGTACGACATAAATACATACAGCATGCTCTATTTAACCGTCATGTCTTTCTGCTTCCGTTTGTTCTTTCACTTTGTCTTTCTTTTGGGTTTTTTATTTTAACACTACAAACGCTCCAAAAAGAGACAGGATAAACTTAAGTCATGCTTTCTCCATTTAAAGAAGTCTCACTCTGTTGCTGAAATAACTTTCTATGAAAGGAATTAAAATATTTTTAAATGAGACTAAAATTTGAAGACGTCCCATGGTCATCACTGGAAAATAAATGGACCGTGTTACCTTTTTAATAAATTGTATTATTTTTTCTTTGTTGATTTAATGTTAAAGAAAAATGATTTCACTGTTCACCTCGGTTCCCTTCCTTCTGGATCTCACCCCAGCCGACCCCATCGCCCAGCTGCACCGCTGTTTCTGCAGGAAGCTTTTGGAGCGAGCCGTTCACACTCTCATCCAGCCGCAGAGCGACTCCGACGCGGCCAAACGCCACAGCGACTCTGGGTAAGTGGGCCGCACCAGCAACGCTTCTACTGGATGGAAGTGAATTAATGACTCACCCTTTTTTTCTGGCGCTCTTTTCAGGGAGTTCTCCAACGCGCTGGAGTTCCTCCAGTTGTTAAACAGCTGTACAGAGGACTCTCCGTCCCCTCCGTCTCCCTTCTCGTCTCCTCCCAATCACACCACCACCCCAGGTATGAAATGGCTTTAGGAGAACAACCCTGTCCAGTTACAATGAAGCATGAATCACATCGGCTGTCTTTTGAGTGCAAAATGGGGGCTTCTGTTTTTCATCAGCGCATATAAACAAGATATCTATCAGAGTTACTACTGTCAGCAGGAATGGATTTCCTGTATCGTGCACTGATACCATTTTGGCTTTAGGGATTAATCTTTATCGGATCATCACAGATAACACGTGCAGTCATTGAATTACTGTAAAAAGTGACTTGCAATGGATAAGAACACATTGACAATCTGCTGAAAGGATGTTAATCCGCAACACTGTTCATTGATTATTTTTCTGCACACAAAGCATTTTATATAATCAGACATTCAAAGACGGGGTCTCAACCATCACATCTTTCATTTGACAACAAGCGTCATGAAAAAAATTCACAACCGCAAGAAAAATCCAATCAGGCTCTTAGACCGCAATTAGTCTATCCAAATAGTTTTTATTGCTCCATGCTCTGCCTCTTTTCTCCCTGCCAGTGGGAGACCCGGTGAGCCGTTGGTGGGCTCTGGTCCTGAAGGCCACCGTGCATTGGCTGCAGGGCGATGATGTCGCTGTGAGGTCACTGTTGGTGGAAGCAGAGCGGATGCCGAGGGCTCTACACACTCTTGAGTAAGTAAAGAAAATACTTGACAAAACGCAACCTCCAACCCCACAATACAGAAACTGCAGTAAGCATATTTAATTCTTCCTTCTTCAAGTTTAAACTAATTGAAGAGTTACAGAAATCCTCTCAGCTCTGATATGGAAGTCATAACTTGGTCACACTATACTTTTCAAAATCAAACTGAAGGACGTTAATAAAGACAATCAAGCATTTATCTTTGGTGTAAAGGACCCACAATAACTGTCCACACTGTTCTCTACTCTGTCTCAGCCACCCTCTGCCAAAGGCTGTGCTGCTGCTTTGCAAAGCTGTGCAGATGAGCCTGCCTCCTCTGAAGGGAGAGGGGGCGTTAGCCTACCTGTCCCACTGTGACAGAGCCAGCGGATACCTGCGCTCCAGCATCTCGGTGCCGGTCGCTCAGACCGGGAACTGGCTGAACAAGGTAGTGCACAAAGTGTCCCTTGCAGCGCCCCTTATTTCTGCAAGCTCTGGTTCTGTGGTCTGAGCGTCATCTCGCCTGCTGTCTTGCACCCACACGGGTACAGACACCCTGAGTGCTGTCTAACTCGATGCATGCACACGCACTGAATGCTCTGCTGGGGAAGGGCAAATGGGGGGCTTTGTGTGGGTGGCAGGAGGTGGCTGTGGTGCATTGTAGTTGCATTGCATGGTCCTAAAAGCCGAGTGCAATGTGTCTGCAGTGCAGTACAGAGGCCTCCCCAATCTGCACGCACCCCGCCACTTCACACCAGACAGCCTTTACTATGAGCATGCACATTGGGGGAGAACAACCGGTGATGATGACGGTTCTGTTTTTGATGGGTTCTAGTATTGCAGTCAACCAAAGGATACTATAAATAGACAACATTGAATCTTTCTATTTAAGGATCATGCATACACTAGATTCACCTAACAGCACTTTGACCTTTTCTCTTCCTTCCCTTTCAAGGGGGTGGAGCTACTGATCTGTGACCTGCTGCTGTCCTTGAGGACCAGTTTGTGGCAGCGGGGAGGCAGCAGTAATGGAGAACCTGGCCCGGCTCCTGGATCCCAGTTGGCTGGTTTCCAGAGGGACCTCAGCGCCCTGAGAAAGCTCACACAATGCTACAGACAAGCACAACACAAGGTACATCCCTCAATAGATCCAGTCAGAGTATAAAACGTGTATCTCTGGAAGAAACAAGTAACGGATGAGGTGGAGAATCATTGACGCCTAAATGATTATAACTAATAAGGAAATAGTCTTCCTTCATTCCGACTTTGACCAACCTGCATTTCCCGCAGCAACTAAGCAAGATTAACCAGTATAGTCATGTATTTGGGTCATTTATTGCTCATGCATTTGCTAGCGTGGAAAGAAATGGAATGAATTAGTTTTCATTGTCTATATTTCGAATATATATAGAAATCGAATGTATTTACAAGCAGGCAACCCTCCAAAGTAATAATACCCACAATGTGTTTCAGCTGGGATCTTGTTCAGGGTAATGTTGCATTGACTGTATCAAGTTCCCTCTTACTACCAGCAGAAAGACAACAATTTAATATCATCAATCATACTGGTAAGACCTAGTGGTGCTGTAGCCAGAGGGTCTTTAACAACTACAGCGGTTGCTGCTCATTTGTCTGGACCTGTGCGAGTCTCTTAAGGACCACATGAACTGCATCGCTTGGTGAGGTTCTGCAGAGCCACAACTCACTGAGAAATACGATATGATACCCGTCTTGTATGTGGATTAAACCCATGTGTTTCAGCTCCATCACGGAAACTCTGATGTGTGTATCCGTGCGTGTGCTTTTTTTATTCTGCAGGTGTTTCTCCATGAGACCACCGTGAGGCTGATGGCCGGAGCCAGCCCCACAAGGACACACCAGCTGCTGGAGCACAACCTCCGGCGCAGGACCCACAACTCCTACACAGCCGGTAAGGGAGACCTAATCGCCATGGTTACAGATTCTTATTCACACTCAAACTCAGGAGTGGAAGTTCACCTTGACCGCCGGCTCAGAATCGGTTCCTCCTGAATATTAATGGCAGAAATGACTCAAATCAGAGGGCAACACAACTTTGTATTCACACACGGCCGGTTGCACTAATACACACACACACACACGCATTCACGCCAGAAAGCAATGGACCCTGAACTTTTCTTCTTCCTCCACCCCCTTTGTTGCCGTCTGAAGGTGACAGCCTCCTGGGGGAGAGGGAGAGGGCTCATGCCATCCTGCTGGCCTGCCGCCACCTGCCCATGCCGCTGTTAACCCCGCCCGGGCACCGCGCCCGCCTGCTGGCCGAGGCCAAGCGCACCCTGGAGCGGGTGGGAGACCGTCGCTCCCTGCAGGACTGTCAGCAGATCCTGCTGCGTCTCAGCGGGGGCACAACCATCGCTGCCTCCTGAACACACACACACACACACACACACACACACACACACACACACACACACACACTGCTAGATAAAACATACACACACGTGTATTAGGGCTACTCACAATACAACAAACTCTGTAAAGATATAAACCAGGCTACTCACCCACACGTAAGACTCTTACTCTCAATTGTCTGCTTGGCAGGTTCAACATCAGCTCCTCTTTGATGCTCACTTTCGCTGTTGCAGCACAATCGCGCCCCCTTCTGGTCATTAATGGTAACGTGCTGGTATCTGCGCTCATTTTTCAGTGATTCACAACAAAGGAAATCAGGTTAAATAGGCCCCAAAGGGAAAAGGGATCACTATCTGATAGTGATTTAAATGAATGCATTGCAGCAACGCATTGATAGCTGTAGGCCACCAAGCTGTACAATCAGTGCTGCAATAACTGCTACGTGTCATTGAGCTTGCACACTTCAATTAGGGGCGTTGGAGTTTTTGAGGGTAGACGGCCAAGGTCTGCTGTGCACGGCTGAGCTGTAGCATGCACACGGATAGATTAGCACGCTTCTAAACACACAGAGCTGAGTAGCGTCTCTTCTTATCTACCTCACACACTGTGCACCGAAGCACCATGTCGGTTATACTAAATATGAAACAAGTGACCATTTGAAGAGGTGCCTCAATGCAGTGCAGCGTCATTCCTCTATAACCTTGCTGAGCTGCTTTATGTACGCTTTAGGATGCATCAGTACAGTTGCTTTAGGAATTTGGTTTGCAGCCGCAGAGAGTGCAAAAGCAATAGAGAGCTGCTGCTGACATGCTTTGTTCTTTCTAACAAGAATCAGAGGACTCACACAGATGCTTCTGCGTACTATTCCATATTCAATTAATTTCATTTGAACTCCCAATGTGATTGTATATAGGTTGTACATAGGTAGACAAACCGGATTAGAATAAACAGGAAGTCCTTACTTCTGCTTGAGAGGACACGTATCAGAGAAAGAGCTGCATCGAGCTTCCTGTCAGGAGCTCTCACCAGCTGCACTAAAGTGATACTCTAACCAAATCTTTTTCCTATCAAACTCTCACCTGCTATCGTCTTACAAGGTGGCCTCAAAACAGAAAGAAACCCAGACAAACATCCATGAAAGTGAGCGGTGAGCATAGTGTGAGCCGAACACCGAGCACACAGGCGTGATGGGGAAAAGCTGTAGATGCTGGAGGATCACTGGAGGACATCTGAGTGAAAAGGGGCCGAACGTAGTGATAACGGTGAAGGATGGGATGTAAAGCTCTAGCGCAAAATGGCCTTCATGTAATGTAAAGAATTATTTTATTATGTTTCATCACAAGGGAAATGATGGAGGAGTTGTATCTTTGAGAGGTCTTCGTCCAATTAGCTTTTTATTTGTAAATGTTGACTTCCACACGAGCCTGAGCTTCTGTCATTCCTGTTTCTGTGCACTGGGTTTTCTTATTTAAAGGTTATGTAAGATTAATGAGTCTGGTTATGTTTTATATCAATAGAAGCCCTCTTGAATCAGAAACACAATCTTTAACAGGACGATTTTGGTCACATTTAAACAAGCCCAACATTTTAGACTCTTTCTTTCTTTCTTTAAATGCACTCAAACACACATGAATGCTACTAGAATCATGCTCTGCCTTCCAGGTGTAAGTTAGAAACCTAAAGAGTCCTGAATATATTTTGGTATGTTTGCAGAGGAGCCATCTGCAGCCTGGAGGTTTTGCTGTCATTAGTTATGTTACAATGGTTTTATTTTTTGTCTTTCCCTTTGTTGTGTTATATTGTTTGACTTGTCCATCTGGGTTTCATTTTGATGTTTGTTTTGTAATAAAACAACACATGATAGTGCTTGCTGTGTATGTGATCTTTCAGTAATACAAGTACTATGCTGGAAGTGGAGGCGGAAGATAAAAAATGAGTCTACATGTTACATGTTTCATCTAAACCAGAGTGTGAGCGCCCATGTAGATCTGATAACGAGGTGTATCGGTGTCCTCTTTCATACTCTCTTCCATGTAATGAGCACTGGACACTTTAAGTAAAGAAACACTCCAAGGTATTCTTGGCCTGCTTGGATACGACATGGAGATGTCAGAAGAGAGAAGACACATTAATACCAGAGAATAACAAATGCATGGGACATAATGGCCTTTAGGACTGAAACCTAAAGGCCATTATGTCACTACCAGAAACAGACTGTTACCATTTTCATGTAGCTTCTTATTTATCTCAATGACATAACATTAGTTAACCTGATGTCAGAAACAAAGATTATGCCGTTAAAAATGTAAACTGCAGTACAAACTAAAGAATGAGGTAAAGGTTTTAGGTAACGTGTGATTACACGAAGTCAAGAGGCAACAAAAATGAGTCGTCTTGTTAATGGCCGGCGGAACTCGTCAGGCTTTCATGACGTGTTTCTACCCGGACATGTTTCGATGCCCCTCAGTACCAGTATCCGGAAGTAGTGCAGGGTAAACTCACGTGTACGACATGAAAAATACTAAAAAACAAAAGAATGCTTCCAAAAAGGGTAAATTTAAGCCTGGATCCAAGAGAAGAGAAAGCAAATGCCTTGTCACGTTTGATGACAAAGACAGAGAGTAAGTTTATCGACTCATAACAGTGTTTAAATGGCAGGTGTTAGCATTAGCCATATCTTCGGTTAGCACTCCATGTTGTTATTTCCCCCAAATATTTGTATTATTTTGTTTCCACGTTACTTATGTATACAACAAAGCACGTTGTTCTGGGCCATCGTTTTCTTTTTCTTTAGTTTAAGTTACTGCAACTTAAACTTCAGACCAATGTGTTAAATAAGAAGAAAGAAGATTCTGTTGTAATCACTGTTATGTATTATTTAAATTCCACAAATCAAGCCGTTGGATAATTAACTGCTGACAGGTTTCTTAATCTTAATCCTCTTCCGCCCTGGCAGGGATTATTTAACGGGTTTCCATAAAAGGAAGGTGGAGAGAAGGAAAACAGCAGTGGCAGAAATTCGAAAGAAGATAAAGGAAGAGCAGATCAGAGTCCGAGAAGAAGTAAGTGTTCAGTAAAAAGTTAATTTCAACTCTGTTTTGTTGGGAGCATGTAAGGAGCTGATGACATGCCGGCTATCTGCTTTCAGAGGCATAAGGAATACGTGAGGCTGCTGAAGGAGAGGACAGACGCTCTCGGTGAGTTAAAAGCTAAAATCTCATTGCTGATCCTTTTACTGATTTGTGACTCTTTGCTCATCTTTTTTTTTACCTCACTTTAATCCATCTCAGAGGAGGCTGAGGATGATCTGGAAGATGCAATAACCGGTAAAACGGAGTCTGTGCAGTACGACCACCCCAACCACACCGTCACCGTGACAACCATTAGTGAACTCGACCTCACAGGAGCACACTTGCTTGGACCAGCAGACAATCCGGTAATCCCACTGAATCCACAGTTCTTAGCAGTCATGTGTGTTTTTAATCAGCCTAATTTGTGCCACTCCTACTGCTGATAGATCTGTATGGTTGCTCTGAACAAAACGGATGATTTGATTATTGAGGAAGGACACTGAGGGCAGTTTTATTAACAAAGAGGATCTTTCCTTTCCAGGTTAACGAAGAATGCAAAGAGGAAGAAAATGGGAAAAGAAAGGAGGAGGAAACAAAAGCAATGCCTCGAAAAGCCAGAGATACGATAATGAACAAAAAGTAAGCAGTTCATCATGCAGGTCTCTTCATATGAGCAATAATACGTTCTTCCAGTTACAACTTGAAGGCTTGCGTATACACCCCAACAATAGAGTTGGGACATAATGGCGTACTTTAGATGTTTCTACAGAGAGTGTCTGCCTTCCTCCTCAGCTGCATTTCTTCCTCTCTCCCCCCCGCTGCTGCAGGATCCGCTCTCTGAACGCGTCGCTCAGCTCTTTCACCTGCAAGAGGAGGAAAGGGAAGCGGGAAGGCGGAAGTGGACGAGGCCGCCAGGCGGACAAGAAACAGAGCGCCGCCGAGGGTAAAAAGAAAGCCGGGAAGAGCACAAAGTGGCAGAGACGTCGGCTGACTGGGAAGAAGGTGCATCATCGGGTGTGAAGGGGGGAAGAGGAATTATTATTGTCATTTAGCGCTGGAGCCGGGAAGCAGAAATCAGACTGATGTGCTTCTGTTGGACTGTATCAGGAAATCTTTCAATGTCTCCGGTGTACCTGCCGCGTGTCTCATGCTCAATGTTTTTGTAGTGTTTCTTGCTTGATCGTATCAAACTGAGTTGTATTTGCCTACAATTTAATGAAATAAAATAATCTTACTAAAAAGTGACCTTGTGATGCAGACGCATCTCTCAGACTGTCGGTGTGGAATTCTTTTCTTGCTATTGTTTCAAAGGAAATCTGACGCTGTCGTCAACATCCTCTCCAGAGCGTCAGGAAATCAACCCTTTGCTCTGTGTTTCCTCGTCGCTCGCATGTGAGGCGTCTAAAGGAGAGCAAACCATAACATACCAACCGGTGGTGTGATCGATGTTAAACCTACACCTCAGCCGTGTTTATTTATTCACGTTAACCTGAGCCAGCGCCGCCCTGCTGTCACTAGCATGAGCGTTTCTTTTTCGCTTTCTAAAGCCCATGATATTTAATACAGCTGCACAACAGAGGGACCTGCAGGCCACTGGCTCCATGTTGGCTCTGGGTCTGCGTGAGCCTCAGGGCCTCCGCTGTGTTGACCAAGAGCCCCCATGGTCGTCATGGTTGCTTCAGTTTCACTCATTGTCAGAGCAGCCAATCGGAAGGATTCGAGGGTTTTCGGGAGGTCTGGGGAGGATTGCGAGCATGTGGGGGGAGGAGGAGACATGTGCCTGATGGGGGTGTGGTGGGTACACTCAAAGTGGAGCTGACAGCGGGGGCCTCTCGTCAGGTAATGCTCATCAATTCCTAGGACTTTAATACCGACAAAGATTAAGCTGCTTTGCACCTTTTTGATTGGTTAATTCAATGTATAGCGGCATCTTGTTGATGAATGTAGATCGTTATGCATGTGACTAGTGGTAGGTGGTAACGTTTCTCTGTGGGGAGCTTTGACAGTCTGGCATGTGTTCCATTATCTCTAGTGTGATCAGTCATCACCTACCTCCACACTTCAGCTTTAGATCCACCATGAAGTACTAGATCCTCTTTAGTGGTGCAGCTCTGGGTTTACACATGTGTCCCAGCCAAGCGCTTTCTAACTCTCAAAACTAACCCCTTAGTTTTTTTAAAAAGTGTGAGTTATTAATTTTTTCACATTTTTTTTGTCTTGTCTTTGCCTTTATAGTGGTGGTGCGACATATTTCTAATGTTTCTAATGTTTATAAATCTTCCATTTATACTCGTAGTTGCTACAATTAGTTTAATGTCATGTGACATTCCTCCATATTCCGCTCTGCGGTTGCTTCCCAGGTTTTCTCCCGAGGGAAGCAGGTTCCCCCTCCGGACCCACCATGCCGCTCTCCAGAGATGAGCTTATCTGCCCCAAGTTCCAGCCCAACATCTTCGACCCCTCCCGCTGCCACGACTGCCTGCGTCAGAGGCGCCTGCACGCCGCAGAGACGCCGCAGGGACCCACAGCTGAGGCTGAGGCTGGGAAAGACACTGGGATCGGATCAGCCAAAGGAGTGCTGCTAACACCCATCCCATCGCAGGCGGAGGAAAGGGACACCAGCAGCAAGGTAAGGAAGAAGAGAGATGAACACGTAGGTAACCAGGTAACAGAATGGTTGGAGTGGGAACACGAGAAGAACGTGTGCTGAGTGATGGGATTAGATGAGAGCATTGGAAGTCACGAATGAAGTAGAATATCTGCATGTTGTACGCTTGTTTAAGGAGAAATAATGAACTGTGAGATTAGAAACCTTGTAGATTAGAAATGGCATAACAAAGTTTCATGATATTATTCAGAATAATCTGTTTTCACAACTTGTCACTTGATTCAAAATTCAGGGGTTCTGTGTTTGGAAAGAAATCAGGTGCCTTCTGAATCAACACAATGCAACACGGCCTTCATGTGGAGTTCATGAGGTCGCGCGTGAGACTTGTTGCTTTTGACTAAATGGAGAAAAGGTCAGACAGCAGAATGAGAGGCAGGCGTGAGGAGCAGCGTGGAAGCTGTGGCTCCAATGATGTATTAATGAAGGTGGATCACTTACTGCCCTCTTGGGAATCAGTTGTTGTATTAGACAGAACACAGAAACACAGAAAGAACGGTTTCTATAAAGTATTAGTAGTTTACCCTTCTAGCACGTTACTTCTGAGGAGATCTGGTTACAGTATTTGAGCCCACTGTGGGTCAGGAGGTGTACCAGTGTCACTTTATGACATTTACAGACATTGAGGTCACAGCTTTGGATCCTTTCTAAGACTTGTTAAGACTCAGAGGTTTTATGGCAAGAAAGAAAAAAGCAGTGAAATATTAATGAGGAGAGCCGGGTCGAGTTACAGAGGTGTAACCCTAATCAGCGAGGACAGAGGGGAACGTCACTCTCTGAAGCCCCGTGATTGGCCCGCGCCTCACCCTGACATCCTATCAGGAGGACTCTGACGGCGTGTCGGTCGTGAGCAGCTACTGTGACGTCACCGGAGGCCGGGTGGGTTGTAGGGAGAGCTCTTTGTGCATCCTGTGCCCCGGCGGTGAGCTTCATATCTGTGACGACAACGGAGAGAGCACCGACAGGTAGGACAGCACCGCGCCACGTTCCATTGTTCAGACGGACCCTCAACGGTCGAGTTGCATGATTCACGTTCCGTCTTGAGGTTTTCTCTCCTCACTCGGCTCGTAGCTTTCCTCCCTCCGCTTGACTTCTCATCTTTCCACCTCTGCTCTCGTGATCCAGCTGTCACGACCGAAGACACTACCAGGAGTCCAGCGGCTCCGTCAGCACAGAAGACGACTACTCGCCGATCGGAGGGCGTTCGGCCGAGCTCGCCATGACCCGGCTCGACCCTCCACCCCATCGGCCCAGCCCTCGGGCCTGGATGGATGAAGCTCGGAGCGGAGACAGTTTCAGGGGTCAATCAGGTACACGGAGGCTGACCTGGAATATTGTTATTGACTTTTCGTCAGCCGCTTGATTGATTTTGTGGAAGGGGTACCTTGATAAGAGTTGGAAAGGTTGCATACATGACACAATAGCAGCATTGGAAAAAGAAATGAAGCTTAGTGTTTCTTAATCGAGCCTGTGTAGTAGGAGGCCTCTTGACCTCTCCAGTTACAGAGGTGTTCTTTCCCTGGAAATGCTGTTTGATGTCACCAGCTAAGGTGTCCCAGAACAATCATCAGTAAGACAATATCGCTCAGTTTGTGTCAGGAAACCTCAGGTAGTAGCTCAGCGGTTGATCTTTGATGAGATCTTATTTCTCCTACCCCCCTCCCCCTTACCCGCCCTCCTTTCAGTCACACTGTGCCACTTCTCTTTTTCTTGCAGGGTTAAAAGAAGACCCGCAGAGGCGAGAAAGTGGGTACTTCTCCCCGGGGAGGGCAGCGGGTGTCCATTCACTACGTGATAAAGGGCCGCCTGCTCCGTTCCGCCATTTTGAGAGAGGACATCCTATCTTCAGCAGCAGAAGTGTAGAGCCCAAAGACACCGTCCCTTTCAGAAACCCTAACCTCGGCGTGGCGTCTGAAAGGCAAGCCGCGGAGGGTCCAAATGATGACTTGTCTTTGGAAATTGCGCCTCCGGGCCACTATGAAAATGCCGTTGAAGTGGAGGCTCGGGTCGGCCCCCGTTCTCCGAGTCCTACTCCTTTTAAGATAGCGGAGTCGCTGGCCTCAAAGGGACGAAAAGCTTTCAGCAGTTCGTATGGTCGGGGAAACCCGTGTGCTGATGCCTCCACCGATCATCAGTCAGGACGCTTTGGATCCTCCAGGCAAGGCTCCACTCTGCCATCCCGTTCTTCTTCTCCTTCTCGTGGAGAGCTACCGTTCAGACGCAGCGAGTCGGCTTCTATCGGCAGGCATAACTTTGATGGTGGAGGGTGGTCTCATAGGACGGAGCCAGGATCCAGAAGCTCCACGCAAAGCTCCCACGGTCGACGCCTCGAGTCGGGAACTCTGCCAAGAAACTTTAAATCATCTACAGTTTTGGTCAAACCCCAGATCAGCGCGCTTTCTGATTTCCGGAGTGCCTTGAGGAGAACTGAAGTAAACGGGTCGTCAAGCTTTCGGGGGCGTGAGAGCAGGAGCTCGTCTCCCACGAGGAGGGACCACAACCCTTCAGGCCAAATTTCTTTCCGCAAAACAGAAATCACCAGTGGTTCCTCTCATGGATGCCGGAGCAACCCTCGGACTTCGTCTCCATCGAGGAGAACGTCCGAGAGTCAGAGATACTCGCCGCCCCGGAGAAATTACAGCTCGTCTAACCAGCCCACCCTTCAAAAATCAGAATCAACTCTGTCTCTAAGCGGAGGTGGTCACCACGGACGCTGTGGCTCCCCCATAAGAGAAGGCTACGATGTTGGCAGCCAGGCTCAGCTGCATAGCACATCAGCTAAGAACGGAGTGAATGACCAGGAACATGAGCGCCCCATCGTGACCACATCTAGGCGAGGTTACGCCACAAGTCCGTCACTTCTCCGCGAGGCCGAGTCAACCGCTGTGGCTGGCAGTGGACTTCGTGCCGGCCGTTGTTCCCCTCAAGGAAGGAGAGGCAATGAAAGCCCTACTCCATATCAGCTTAAGAAAACCAGTAGTTCTTTACACAGCCGTGGTCGTGAGAGTCGCACCTCCTCGCCTTCGAGGAGAACCAATGAAGCTCCTTCTCGGTCCCTGCAGCGCAAGTCCGAGGCAAACAGTTCCATCCGAAGTCATGAGAGCCCATATCTGTTGCCCTCAAGAAAAAGCTATGACGCTCCTGATCAGCGCTCACAGCGAAAAGAAGATACTGGCTCCTCCCTAAACACCAAGAACCATAACAGCCGCAGCTCCTCTCCTGATAGAAAAGAAAGCAGTGACCTGCCAGGCTACTCCATCCTCAGACTGTCCACCAACGGAGATTCCAACCATTCCCCCCAGAGAAAAAAACCCTCCCACGACTCTAAATCGGATGCCAATCGCTCCCCCCGGGGGTCGACTCCTTCGCTCCGCAGCTCCTCGTGGTCTCGTGCTGCTTCACCCTCCAGACACACCACCCATGGCGGCAGAACAGCATCCGTCACCTTGGAAACACCCGGGAGCCCCGGCAGCGTCAGGTCTGGGGTCGGAAGGTGCAGTCATGTCCATCGTTGCCCCTCCCCTAATGACAAGAGGCCCCCCCACCGCGCACGGAGCCCTTCTCCTTCACCTCAGATTCAACTGAGGAAGCACACCTCCTCCCAGAGCTCCATGGAGTCCTCGGAGTCGGTGGGGTCCGCTGGACGGAACAGGGAGGAGTACGCCACGCTGGCCGACGTGCCGAAGGTCAAAAGGATCCATCACAGAGAGGAGCCGGGGCACGTGGGTCGCCTTCAGAACCAGCTGCCGTCTCGGAGACAGGAGCTCTTTAAGCCAGCCAGGTGAGGCCGGAAGGAGTGGTCAATGGTCGATTTCTTTCTTTATTGGTATAGTTAACTCATCCCAACGTAAATGCTGTAAAAGGGCAGGTGCCAAAAAAAGCTTGTATGAACACGTAGAATTCAAGAAGCAAACCTTTTGGAGGAAAGGGGTTCCTGTACCGCTTCCTGCATGAGGCCCATTGTATTCAATGTAGTTTAGTGGTATTTAAAGGTGTCCATAGCAACCTCCTGTGAGGTCAATGTAGATGATTCAGTCAGATTGAGTACATCCAACCAAATCAGACACATTGAGGTCCTGTTTCTGCTGTCTCAGCCACTCCCTGAGCAAGCATCCCTCCAGAGAGTGGGAAGATGCCGGGGACACGGAGAGAGACCGGCACTACGGGGGCAGTGGGTTTCTATCTCGAGCCCACTCCTCCACCTCATTGCAGGTAGGCTGGTTGGGGCAAAGGGGGGTTTTAATGAAGGATTGAAGCGCAGAGTTAGTAGCGGTTCAAGTCTTTGACAATGTTTTATTAGAGTAAAAAGGATTTCACAAGAGAGCAACGTCAGTAAAGAGAGGGCTACGCAGGGCACAAAACCCTGCGCACTATAATCCACTGCATTGGAATTGCTGCAAAATTACAACCTTCCATACCTTATAGAGAGAACGTCAGAGGAGGGATCCCTCTCCAGGGCTGGTCATGTGTACAGAATGAATCATGTAAAAGATGAACAGTTAACAGTTAATAAGCCAGGTGTACGGCACGTCATCCACATGCCAAACACCACATTATGATGAAATCAAGTGTGGACTGATTGTCTTCATGATCCAGAGGTCTGGCAGTCCCACAGCAGATGAGGGCAGTAACCAGCTCAGACCAGAACACATGCAGGTACGTGTGTTCACTGTCAACGTGTGTGTGTGTGTGTGTGTGTGTGTGTGTGTGTGTGTGTGTGTGTGTGTGTGTGTGTGTGTGTGTGTGTGTGTGGAAACAACCTCGTTGTAAGCTGACGTTACGGTGGATTCTCTTAATGTTTGTAATGAACACAATGAACACAATGCAACTCGATTGTCCTTAAATGTCCTATCTCCAAAAACGGTGTCTGAGGATCCGGTGTCCCGGATGCTCACCTGTGTGCTCACCTGTGTGTCCATGAGACTACGGGGTCCACACAGACACACAGACAACCTGCAGGCGGTCTGCTGGGGCATGTGTTGAAATTCCTGAACTGAAACCAAGAGAGGATTTTTGCAAATAGAGGGTGGAGGGGGTTGCGGGGGGGGGGCGTGGGTGCCACTATGTTCGCAAGCGCCAAAATATCGTCAGCCAGGAAAATATGACAAATGAAGGGACTTGGTTTGGCGTGTTTGGAGACGTCGGGTTGTCAGACTTCAGAGACGTTTGATGGCACCTCGCATTAACGTGCGTGTTTGTTCCGATGACGACGTAGCATTGCGTGACGTGTGATTCCTCGTGGGGCCCCTGCACGCCTGAAGCCACCGAGGCGCGGAGGGCTTGTTTGTGAAAACCGATCCTCGCGGATCCGCCCAGGAAGTAAGTGAGAGAGAGAGAGAGAGAGAGAGAGAGAGAGAGAGAGAG
>NC_084911.1:19861118-19946118 GCF_949316345.1 Pungitius pungitius | reverse complement strand
CGGGTTAGAAGGGCCGTGTCACATACTGTCATTGTCGCGTGAGGCTGATCTCAGGTCCGTTTGGGATAACTCGAGGTCTGCTGTGTTCCTTTAGTGGAAGAAGCATTGGTTTGTTCTGACTGATGCTGGACTGAAGTACTACAGAGACTCGAGTGCTGAGGAGGTAAAGACACATTTCCTGTTGATGTGACGTTTACGTTGTACATGAATAAACTCGTTGTGTCATTTGTGTGTGTGTGTGTACAGAAAGACGACTTGGATGGAGAGATCGACCTTAAATCCTGTGTGAAGGTGTGTGAGTTCGACGTGGAGAAGAACTATGGGTTTCAGGTACAGGTGAGTATCTGTTACGCCGCAGTCCGTCATACACTGTGATTGCGTCCTTCTCGTGTCATCCCGGTTCGGACCCATCTTTGTGCTGACCCGCCTTTCCTCCTCGGTTCTGCAGACACGGGACGGCGCCCACACGCTGTCCGCCATGACCGCCGGGATCAGGCGCAACTGGATTGAGGTTTTGAAGAAGTGCATCCGGCCCGGCAGCTCTCCAGACCTCACACAGTAACTGCTTTTAGATTGTTGAATATATTTGGAGTTTTGAAATGAGGCAATGACTTTTAGAGGGGTGTGTGTGTCCCCCCTCCCCCCCTCCCCCAGTTGTCCCCCTTTATCACTCCTTATGGATTTGGATTTCGATGTGTCGAAACATCTCTTTATCCTGTGAGAAGCATTTGTCTCTTTCTGACTTGCATAGAAATGACTTTTTTTAATATGTAAATTGTAGCTTCCATCTTTTTAGGCCTTTATTAAGAAAAGAAGCAGCCTCTAAATACAGATAAGCGGCTCTGTTCCTCCCTCACACCTCCAGCTTTGAGTGTCGGGCCCTGTGCCCTCGGCCTGTGGCCCGATGTGTTTTCACAGTGACTCACAGCCGCCGTCCTTATTTCATCAGCTCGTTTTGTGACACCTCACTTCCGATAAGCTGAGTGTCACTTCCTCCGTTTTGTGTTTTCTCTCCAGATTCCCCGACGGCAGCAGCGACAAGGAGAACTCCCGCTTCCCGCTGTCCTCCCGCCGCCCGCCCTCTCGCCACGCCGACGCCGTCCAGCCGGACCCCCCGGCCCCCGCGCCCCCTGCTCACCGCAGGTTGGACTGCGTGGAGCTGTCCCCCGTCGCCGCGCCGGCCGGCCAGAGGGAGGCGGCGGAGGGCGAGGGGCGGGAGCACGTCCAGTGGCAGGAGGAGAGGAACACCAGCAGCCAATGGGAGGCCGTGCTGACCAGGAAGGGCGCCGGCGTGGGGGCCAACCACAGGGCGCGCTCGGAGGACGACATTGAGAGCAAGTGGGCCGAGTTTGAGCGCATGCCGCTGAAGGAGATGAGCGCCCTGCCGCCGCCGCCGGGCTCGCGCTCCTCCAGCCAGTCGGCCAACGAGGCGCTGCAGAGGGAGGTAGTGCGTGGAGAGGATTTATTTTTTCTTCCCCCAATTTGCAAATTGAATTGAATGCAAATGAACTCATCTGTCGGGATGAGGTCCACGTTTCCTCTTCCTGCTTCCTGTTTCTTCCACTGTTTTCCCGAGCTGCCCCTCAGCAGCTTTCCGTCTGTTTGGTTTGAATCTGTGTGCGTGGACAAGCCACAGTGTTTAATTACACCATTACCGCATCATTTTGTGTCATTCTAAACAGGATTTCAAAGGTCAGCAGCGATCGGGGTCAAAGTTCAGCTTTGGGCAGTGGGCTTTACCTCCACCTTCGTCTGTTTCACAGGTGGCGTCACTGAGGCAGCAGCTGGAGCAGCTGCAGGGAGGAGGAGGAGGAGGAGGAGGAGGAGGGCGGTGTGGAGGAGGAGGAGGAGGAGGAGGAGGAGTTGGTGGCGTGAGGGGGGGCTGTGGCCCCGAGGCCCCCTGCGGCCGCAGCCTGGTGGCCATGGAGCGGGCCCACCGACAGGCGATGGAGGAGCTGCAGAAGCAGCACGAGCGCCAGCTGAAGGAGCTGGAGGCGCAGCAGCAGAGGCTCCTGCTGGAGGAGACCCGGGACACGGCAAGAGGTCAGCACACCGGGTCAAGACCACATCGACAACTGTGGAGGCAGCTTTAAGGGTTTAGGACGACAAAGACAAGTAGTCAGAACTGTCTTGGGGGGGGTCAAAGGTCAAATGTGTAGCTGCATCATTCCACTTCCATGTTAGAAATGCATGAATGTCGTTTAATTCTTTTGTATTTTTCAAGTGCAGTTTTCCATATTTAGCCTCAGTTGGCTCTGGTTCAACCCCCGCCCCCCCTTCCTCGGGGGGTCCCTGAACTTCCCCGATTAGGCATGGGGTGTGCGTCATGCTTCTTTTTGCTTGTGTTTCAGTAATGGAGGCTTTGAAGAAGAAGCTGAAAGACGAGCTGCAGAGAGAGGTGGAGAGGGTCAGAAGGCTGAGCAGCAGGGGGCTGGACTCACGGACCATCCGGGGCCAGCAGCAGTAAGGGGCTTCAAACCCGTCTATAAAGAAATGCAAAGATTTGGATCGACCATCTGAAAATCCGACATCATGTCCCAGCTTGGGGAGAAGAGCATGTTCCACTTGGCTCTGGTCCGATTGGGTGAAAAGCTCTCTTGTGCTTTTTAAGTGGGAGTTACCGGGCCACAAAGGTTTTCTTTCTCCTCTCTGTGGGATTGAAGGTAGAATTGGCGGGCTGCACAAACGTTGCGGGTTCCCTGTCTACTGGAGGCCGTTGTTAGTTTTAGGCACTTGAGGAATGTGGGTCGGTCATGGATCGGTTTTCCTTTTGTGCTGCACAAGGCCCTCTGACCGGCCGCTGTGTCAGTAGCTGCTACTGGAGCCTGCATTTTAAGGCTTATCCGTGCCGCTTACTCAGCTACGCCCCCCCCCCCCCCTTCTTTGCACGTTCTTCCTTATTTTCGTGGTTATTGGTAAATGGGTTCTAAACCGCTGTAGGAAATACTTCTTGAAAATGGCGGCATAAGCAGCCGCATGTTTCTGTCATTATGATGTGCTCTTATAGAGCTCTAATTATAGAATAATGTACAATCACATTAAAGTAACTTGAGCTTTGACTTCATCCCTTTTGCATTTTGATTCATATCATTGTTTCTTTTGTAATTTCTGCTGCGCTCACAGCGAACAGAAAGCAGGTAACGTGACGTACATTCTGCAGCGGTTATTACTTCTTATTTCCCCCTCTCACTCCCCCCTGCGCCTCCCCCCCCAGGGAGGAAACCCAGGGCCTGCAGAGAGAGCTGGCCGGACTGTCCGAGCGCTACTCTCAGAAGTGTCTGGAGCTGAACCGGGCCGAGCAGAACAGCGCCGAGAGGGAGCGGGAGATCAGCCGCAAGGAGCGGGACATGGATCAGCTGAGGAAAGAGAACCAGGTGACCCGGTGGCTCCCTGCGACGGTCACGTGACCTGTTTTGTTTATGGTTCTTCGGTGTTGAGAAGCCAAAATCCTCTTCCTCCGCAGGACTTGAAGGCCCGTCTGGCGGCGGAGATCAGTCGCTCGCGGTCCTCCGTCTCGCATCACGGCCCCGAGAACAGCAGAGCTGGGACGCCCTGCGAGCTCCAGGTAACGTAGAGGACGGGCTATTTGTAACCTCCTCAACTGTGAAAGTGTGAAAAATGTAGCTGAAAAGAGTTGCTTCATTATGTGGGGGCAGAAGCCTCAGTCATGGACTTTGGAAATGACCGAGAACGCCACTCGGTTTATCAGGAACCTGCCGGAACACAAAATGGGTTTTTTCTTCTTGGACTTAAGTCATAATTATGAGGATTTATGGGATTAACTTTGTTGTTTTTCTGTGTTTTTTTCCCGCCAGGTTCTTCTCAGGGTGAAAGAAAACGAGATTGAGTACCTACACAAGGAGATCAGCTGTCTGAGGAACGAGCTGCAGTTCCTCAACACGGTACGTTCAGTTATCACATGAACATCGTGCAACGTTAACTCTCAACTTTTCTACATCTTTAGCGTATATTGAGAAAAACACATGGAGATGAATCGATGTAATTGGTTTGGTTGGTCACATGGTACCTTCCTGACTCTGGTAAATGGCATGCAGGCGATTCAATATTATGTTGTTCAGTTTTTTAGTTTTTTTTTAAGAGCATCGTATACAGACCATATGCAATGACGTGATGTGACGTCACACCACACCGCGCGGGCGTAGCGATGCATGGAGCCTTTAGTGAGACTCCCCCTCTGCGCCCTGCAGGAGAAGCGTCTGGCCGGCGAGCGCCACGCGGAGGCGATGGAGCAGCTGAGCGGGATGAAGGGCCGGAGCGAGCGAGAGATCCAGAGTCTGAAGGAGCACCTGAGGCTGGCCATGGCCGCTCTGCAGGAGGGACAGAAGCTGGGCAACAGCCTGGACCACTGAGAGGCTGCTGCTGCTGGACCAGGAGGCCGGTACGTGGGGGGGGGGCGGAGGTTTTGAGGGGCACATGTTCGCTGGTTTGATGCGTTTCTCTCTGTGTTTTCACTGTCCTGCAGGTGACTGAATCCATGAGGCTGTGGGGACCCTGACGGTGCCTTAGTGTTCAATCCCGCTGCCCATGAGCAGCACAGAGTAGCTATTAGCTGGTTTTATTACACTGGGCCACACACACGTTATATAAAACTGCACTTTTTATGTTTTAGTTTAGCTTTTGCTTGCTTCGAGTGCAAGAATGAATGAGTGCTCATTTGGTCTGAAAACTGGAATATTTGTTGAGCGACATTTCTTTTTTTTTTTGTAATATTATTAACATCAGGTATTGTAGATAAGAGTTCATACTGTATCAGCCTTTTCTGTTCATACATCAGATCTACTGTCATCTACGTTTTGTATTTTGTACAGTTTTTGGGTCATTTTTAATTCTGTGAAAATCTGTGTTTCTTTAGAAATGGGAGTTTATAATTTGCTGTAATGACTCTTTTTTGTTACCTGGAGAGAAGTGTGTAGTCTCATGTCTAGGAGCATGAAGTTCTAAATATTACATTGGGTTTACTGCAGGACCAAACGGCAAACGTTTTTATTTCCTGGCAGGCTGAATTGATCTCTGATTGTAAAGCTGTCAAATGAATGTTGTCCCACATCACCGATGTCTATTTTTTAAACAGTGGCTGAGAAGCAGGAACTCTGCAGCTTCCAGTCCGTCCTGTTCATTGTTGGCATCGATGTGCCACCACTTAACAAATGACAGGCGTTGAATCAATGAGCCAAATTTTTTTATTGACAGAATGAATTGTGATAAAATAAAGGTAAATCTACCTGCCTTTTGGAAATATCTTTCATATTTAATGTACCGTAGAGCCCGTATCAACTTTATAAATTATACAGTTTTTGCAATCAATAAAATAAGTTCAACAGAAACACGCTCTCTGTCCTTCGTTTTTACACATGATGTTATGATAATGTTAGTGCAGCAGCGTCTGACAATGCGCCGGCTAAGGCCTGCTTCTGGTTCAAAAATAAATCTACAATATTATGCAAATTAGATTTAAGGGTCATAAACATTCATTCTTTTGTTTCTCAATTAATCTCATGGATGGTATTGCGTCTTAGGTTTTTTGGATGATTGAAATCAATCTGAGACACGTGTGATAATTAGTTCGAAGAAGGATGTTTCACATTATTAAGCATTAAGGTGGTGGAGTCGTGGGGAGCAAGCTCGTAGGCCCCTTCAGGGTCCATGAGGGTGTGAAAATGACTTGGCAAAGTATGCAGAGTGTCTGACTGACCACTTTCTTCCATGTTACAATAAGAGGAACTGTGCCTTCCGTAGCAAAAATTATTCATGCATGACAATGCACCATCTCATGCTGCAAAGAAGACCTCTGGGGCATTGGCTGCCAAGGGCATAAAAGGAGAGAAACTCATCCATCTTCCCCTGGCCTTTACCCTATTGAGAACCTTTGGAGCATCATCAAGCAAAAGCTCTATGTGGGTGGAAGGCAGTTCACATCCAAGCAGGTGCCCTGGGATGCTATTATGGCATCCTGCAAAGACATTAAAGCAGAAACTATCAAAGAAGGGGTCCTATGTTAAACATGAAACGACCTGTTAATATTTCAGTAAATGCTTCAAATTCAACAAATGACAATTTTTTGTTCTTTACAACCTAAAAAAATATATCTTGAAACTCTGCACAATGATTTGGAACACTGCATTTTGAGTTTTTTTATTTTTGAAAGAAATACTATTATCATTGGGAGGTTTGTTCAATACAACAGTTGATGACTTGAAAATGACACTGACTGCATTACTATTTAGGAAAATGAGCAAAGGGCACTTTGCATAATAATGTGGAACACTGTGTAGTTGCAGGTTTGGTAAAGCTGCATAGTCTCCCGTCTTGGACCGTTTCTTCCACTAGGGGGCACCGCGGGATTTCTCAACGTGACACCGTCGAAGAAGAAAAACCGGAAGCACCGTGACGTCACAGCAGTCATGGCGTCCACGGCGGCGACCCGATCAGCAGCTGGAGCAGCTAAAGTGGTTAAGCCTCTGTTTAGCCGGGACTTGGACGAGGCTAAGCGGAGGGTCCGGGAGCTGTACCGAGCCTGGTACCGAGAGGTCCCCAACACAGGTACGTGGCTCCTTTGTGGCAGCGGGACGGGGAGGTTACTTAGAGCGCCGCGTCAAGGTCGCGTCTATGTGCAGGACCAGTGGAGCCAACATTAGCGGTTTGCTAACCGCATCCAAACCATAACAGACAGATTTAACGTTATGTTTATAAACGATAAAGCTAAATTAATATTAATATTAAGTAACCCCGACGCGTTTGTACTCATTTACTTCTTCCAGGGTACATCTGGTTCCATAAATAAATACCGGGGCTGACGGCTCTTTTTGAAGAACACTTGAAAAACTGCTTTTGTCACTAGCCTACACGTACAGTAAATATGCTCTAAATGCTTCATATGAGCAATATGTCCTCCTTGGCAATCAGGTGTCATGTGTCCTGGACAACTTTAACCAATCCCCTACAAGGCTGTCATGTATGTTTCCATATAGCTCCAGTGAACACGTGACAGGCACACACTCGTTAACATTGAGCTGAACACCTTACAGATCTCATTCTGTAACTGTTATTGAAACCCATTCCTTATAGCTTGGATATTGATGGTGAAGTTATGCTGTTGGATTAAATTGGAGAAAAGACCATTGCAGTAAAAACACCTCCCTCCTGTTGTACAAAAGAGAACTCGACATAATTCTTCCTGTTCCTGGATCGTGTGTAAACCGAGCTTTTGTTTGCATGTCTCTCTCCACAGTGGCAACCTTTCAGCTGGACATCAAAACTCGCCAAGGAAGAGACAAAGTGAGGGAGATGTTTGACAAAAACAAGCATGTCACTGACCCCCGTGTGATCGACATGTTAGTCATTAAGGTAAGAACGGGCCAACCTCTGATTTGTACTTTTCTTATTGAAGCAGCGAGTCATTTTGCCTTTGCAAATGTTTAATTGACGGTCCAATCCAATCCCAGCTGTATTTGGGTGAAGGAGTATTCCAGAGTGTGTTGTTATATTTTCCATTTGTGTGTTTAACCACCAGGGGAAAATGGAGCTTCAAGAAACCATCAATGTCTGGAAGCAGAAGACCCACATCATGCGTTATTTCCACGAGACTGAGCAGCCTGCTGCCACCGACTTCCTGTCCAAATTCTACGCGGGCCACAACCCATGAACTGTTCGGGCAACTGCTGACCTCTGACCCCTCTGTGCTTGTGTCCTGTATGACCGATGTTCCCCTTTGATGTAAATACACACTTAACACTCATACCTACAGTTGTCTTTTATTTGAATTGTCCCAAAGGAACAGTTCAACCAAAACTGCATCCAGAGACACTGTTGTGATTAGTTCTTATTCTGCAAGATGAAGATGTTTTTCACATCTTTTAGTTATTGTGAATAGTTAGATTCATTTTTTATGAGATGTTGCTGTCTCCAAAGCAAATATTTTTTAATGTAAAGATTTCACACTTAAAAAGCAACATAAGATCTGTTTTGGCTGAACTGTTCTTTTAAATATTTATAAATATTTGTGTTGTATTTTGAACCTGGTAATCCAGGAAACCTTATAAATAAACTAGGGCCGGGACTTTAGCGCGTTAATTACGATTAATTAATTACAATGTGAATTAAGATTAATTAATTACACAAAATAACGCAGTAAACATTTTTTACGCATTTTTACACTTATTTTTTGCACCGCGGAACGTTTCTCACTGGATGAGTTTCGGAGGACCGATTATACTGGAGCACCAACTAGCGTCCATGACTTCAGACAACAACAAACCACAGTGAACATGAACGAAGAAGCTGACGAGACCGTGTCGGGTGGCCCCGTGAATGGGAAATCTTTATGCAATTAAAATGCGATTAATTAGATTAATATTTTTAATCGAGTCCCGGCCCTAATAATATATATATTATATTATGTATATATTGACCTTACATATATTTTTTTATAATCATTTTTTACCTATTATTTAAAAAAAATCTTTTCTTTTTTGACCCTACATATTTTGACTTTTTTCACAATGTTTTTTTCCCAAGACATGACTGGAATGATCTTAGATGGAGCAACCTACATGTCCCTGTCACTAATGCCAAATGCCCCAAATTTCTGTACTTTAAACCATATCTGGGTTCAACCCTCAAGGGACATGGTGGCTCTTCCTAAATCCTTTTTTAGTTTTGGGTAACTGACATTTATAAAAAATCCTAATGGGATATTGCCCCAGAGACGGATTGGTGCATCTTGGAGGATCAACCGTGCTATTCATCCTTCCTGCATTGGTGAAGGCACAAGTGAGTTGAATTTGAATGTAACAGAGAATTGGAGGGTGGATGCACTAAAAAGGGTAAACAAATCTACACCCTGTGCCAGACTGTCAGTTTAAGGTTGTCCACAGGATGCCCTGAAGTAGACAAACATGTGATTGTCTTGAAAAATGCCCTCAGAGGCTGTAATAAGTTTCATGTCAGTGTGACCACTGAATGAGACACATCTGCTCATCTTCACTGACTCATCCGGCCTTCTCTCCCGTCAAGGCTAATAAGTGCTAAAAGCAAAGCAATTAACATCAAATTTAGTCAATTCATCATTCAAAAGATTCTTCATCATTCTTGACAATGCCATCATAACTCAAGTGAACGCACCTTGTGTTTCTGCATAACCCCTAGGGTTCACTTCTCTGAAACAACCAGTGGGGACAATGCCCCCACTACTACCTCCGCGGTAGTGCGCTCAAGACTTGGCAGGTGGGATTTGAACCCACTGGCAGTGCGCACAGAGGCTTTTGGCACCCTGCACTCACCCCTACACTACCAGTCCTGGTCACATTTTGGCAACTTTGATTCTCCTATTTAACCTTGAGCATGTGAGTTAAACCTCAAAACTCTTTTTAAATGCTATTTCCACATCTGGGCTTGAACCCACAACCTTCAAGTGCAGTGCAGGGGCTTAGGTCAGCAGCTCTTCCGCTGTGCTACTTCACCACACACTAATCAGCCCTTTGTTTCTCGTATTTAACCTTGAGACTGCTACTCAAACCTCAAAACTCTTTCAAAGCAGAAGTGATGTCTGCATGAAGGGGCATGAACCCACAACCTCAGACAGCAGGTTGGAGCCTGCAGCCCTTCAGTTGTTCCCTTGTGCTATTCAAGCACATGCCTCATTGTGTCCGTGTCACAGAGCCACCCTCTGTTCTCTGTGACCCCTGGTTACCCCTTCTCACCTGACGTCAGCAGACATGGGGCGGCCATCTTGACTTCAAATAAAAGATTGACAGGGTTGTTTCTCAGTGCTTTATTCCTGTGCTGTTGCATTGTGGGTAGTGGGAGAAACCAAGTGTGGTGGCAAAGGAGGGGGTAAATTGTGTGGGGTTAGTGAGGTTTGCTCCATAATCATTGTTAGAATTATTGGTGGATGTGTACGGTGTTATGATAAGAGCTGTTAACAGAGGGAATGGGGTAGGCAATCTAGTAAGACCGGGTCTGCACAAGTATCCCATGTTAATGGTCATTATTATCCCCATGTGATTAGGGCCCTAGAATTGGTGGGACCCAGGTGTATAAATGTCTCACCTAGTGGAGTCATCGGGAGTGGGTGGGCTACGCCTGGTGGGAGCGGTTGCACCTGTGAGCACCTGCACGTTACGGCTTGGGAAGGATGTGAATAAAAAACTTTATTGGCATACAACGTCCTCTGTCTACTATTGTGGAGAAACTCGGGATGTCCTTTTGACAAATGGTGTCAGAAGTGGGATCATTATGCCACCCAAGACCAGGCAAGACCGAGGTGCGGGCACAGAGGAGCAGGGGGGAATGGAGCAGGAGCCGGCCAGCTCTACGGAGTTACAAGAACCAGCTGCTGTTGGTAGGGGTGACGCCGTAACTCCGCCTGCTGTGGGCCCAACAGAGGGAATTGTCTCAGAACTGGCGGGCCTGGTTAAAGTCCTCCTACAGTCCCAAGTTGCCCGTGACGATCGAATGGAGCAAGTAATGGCTAAACAAGACCAGCGTTGGCGAAATATGCAGCACCAATTCCAGCAAATCCAGCACCAAGTGGGAGAAATCCAGGCCGGAGGGGACCAAAGGGCAAGTCAGGCCGTGTCTACCGCTGCAAGCCCAGTGCCAACAGAAGAAGGTACGTCGTTTGGAACTATCGAGCCAAGGTTAAACCCCTTGACCAGAGAGGACGACATTGAGCAGTTCTTAACAACCTTTGAAAGAATGGCTACGGCATGCCGGTGGCCCCAAGCTAATTGGCCGATAAGACTGGTTCCCCTGCTGACGGGAAAGGCACGTGGGGCCTATGTAGCCATGGATGGGAATGATGCTGAGGACTATGATAAAGTGAAGGAGGCCATACTTATAAAATATGAGATTAATGCAGAGATTTACCGGCAAAGGTTCCGCTCAGTAGAGATTCGGCCAGACGAGAACCCCCGTGAGCTTTATGTACGATTGAAAGATCTCTTCTCAAAATGGGTGAAGCCAGAGACGTGTAGTATTCAGCAGATGTCTGAAATTATTATCTTGGAGCAATTCATGCGAATGATAAACTCTGACATGGCAGTGTGGATTAAGGAGCGTGCTCCAGCCACAGCAGAAGAAGCAGCCAAGCTCGCAGATACATACCTGGCTGCCCGCCGGGAGACCCAGCACAGCTTTGGAGGTCGAAGTCAAAGGTGGTCAAGTAAGTCTGGGGGGGAAGGGGGTCATGCCCAAGGTATAGGGAGTGTTTTTGGTAAGCAAGGGGATAGAACTAAGAAGCAGGAAGTTAGATGTTACTATTGTGGGGAGATAGGACATACAAAGCCCAGTTGTCCATCCAGGAACCTTAAGCACTCGGCTGTCTGTCATGTTCGTCGCCCTTACGAGCCACACACTGTATCACCTGAGGCTAGGCAGACAGGCACCACAGACATATTGACACCAGTACTGGTGAATGGTCAGTCGGCTAAAGCCTTAGTGGATACGGGTAGCACTCAGACGTTAGTACGTGACAGCTTGGTTCCTGTGCATAAATATAGTACCCAGAAGGCCATTAAAGTTTGCTGTGTGCATGGGGAAGTGAGGGAGTATCCGACTGCAGAGATGTACATAACCGTGCAGGGCCAGACTTTTTTGATGGAGGTGGCTGTGGCGGCCCAGTTACCACATGAGGTAGTACTAGGGCAAGATCTTCCCATTCTTTGTGATTTGGTTCCCAAAGTTCAGCCCTGTTATGCAGTAACCCGAGCCCAGAGGGCGATAGCTGACCTGCAGGAGATGCCTTTTGCAGATGTTGACTTTGATGTGCCAGTTGAGAAAAGACGCAAATCAAAAAAAGAAAGGCGGAAGTGTAAGTTTGAGGGTAGTATGAAAGACTCTAATGCCCGGATAACAAGATGGTCTCTCTCTCTCCAGCCCTACCAGTTTACTGTGCAATACTGCCCGGGAGCCAGGAACAAGGTGGCTGATTTTTTGTCGCGGATCCCAGAGGAGGAAAATAACTAAAATGGGTTGGTGACCCCAGCTCGTGGAGGGGTGGAGCGTTGACACTTGGGACGACAGTGGTCGTCTGCAGAAGGAGGAAGAAGTGTCACAGAGCCACCCTCTGTTCTCTGTGACCCCTGGTTACCCCTTCTCACCTGACGTCAGCAGACATGGGGCGGCCATCTTGACTTCAAATAAAAGATTGACAGGGTTGTTTCTCAGTGCTTTATTCCTGTGCTGTTGCATTGTGGGTAGTGGGAGAAACCAAGTGTGGTGGCAAAGGAGGGGGTAAATTGTGTGGGGTTAGTGAGGTTTGCTCCATAATCATTGTTAGAATTATTGGTGGATGTGTACGGTGTTATGATAAGAGCTGTTAACAGAGGGAAATGGGGTAGGCAATCTAGTAAGACCGGGTCTGCACAAGTATCCCATGTTAATGGTCATTATTATCCCCATGTGATTAGGGCCCTAGAATTGGTGGGACCCAGGTGTATAAATGTCTCACCTAGTGGAGTCATCGGGAGTGGGTGGGCTACGCCTGGTGGGAGCGGTTGCACCTGTGAGCACCTGCACGTTACGGCTTGGGAAGGATGTGAATAAAAAACTTTATTGGCATACAACGTCCTCTGTCTACTATTGTGGAGAAACTCGGGATGTCCTTTTGACAGTCCGTTTCTCATATTAGACCTTGGGATTGTTTACTAAACCTCAAAACTGTTTCAAAGTTTACATTTTGAAGCCCTGACTGCAACCAAACCCTCCTTCTGAGAGAGCAGGTTTGAACTGAGGATCCTCCACACTTCAGCCTTCCTGCTATCTCCCTGCACTGTTCCACCACACACCTGTTGATGCTTTTGAATCCAACCTCAATTCTCATAGATTCTACCTACCTGAATTTCTGAAAGTACTATATTTCTAAATATGCTATTTCTACACTTGTCTGCTGGAATTGGTTGAACAAAAATAAAAATCCATGTGAAAAAAATTACTTCTCACTGTTCTCAGGTCAAATATTTATGCAATTAAAATTCGATTAATTTCGATAAATTAATTACAAACCCTCTAATTAATTAGATTAATATTTTTAATCGAGTCCCGGCCCTAAAGTAAACCCAACCTGGGTTTCTAACCCTCACTAAAACATGTGTATATTAACAACGGCATGTAGCATTTAGTTTCGTATCAAGAATGGAATAGTGCGTGTAAATACAGTACGATACCTCATCCTCACTAAATTCTTGTCGATAGCGAAAGCCCTGAATTTAATGCTGACTAAAGTTTATGGCATTTAAGTTGCTTTAGGAGAGAAGATAACACAAAAACGCAACAGAGTGAAATAAAGGACACAACACACGTTACAGTAAGAAATGATTCTCATACTTTCACTGGCGATATGTGAAGTTGCAGCTTACATTTAAATGCCGTACCCTTTAGCAGTCACATGTTCTGAGAAAAAAAACTGGATTATATAACCATAAGATATTTCACAACATAAATCAACAAATTCAACGTTGAAGCAATAAATTAACACTGTACAGCATCAAATATTTACAGAGCAGAAAGAACACCATTTTATGACAACAAAAAAGAAGCCAAATGAACCTACTGGCTTTGGAAGAGTTATTAATGCTGCAGACTTTAAACACATTTACAGGATTGTTGTGCTTCCCTGTCTGTAATGATCTAAAGTACAAAGTTCATCTTGGTATCGACACTCAATCAAACAAATGTTAAAGACTTTCCTGTGCGCAGACATCAGTGGATGATTGTAAACATTAAAAAGAGACTTTATTGGGGGGGGGGGGTGTTGCCCCCTAATTGAATGGCAGGCAAAACACTGCAGGTTAAATAATTTAAAGAAGCAATAAAAACACAACCTACTTAAGAAGAATCTTTGTACAGAGCAGAAGTTTCAAGTAACACAAATCAAATCCGCAAACGAGATGAATGTACAGTTCTGGATGAACTCAGCGCGTCTCCACAGTGTCGGGGGCAGTGCGCCCCTCCCTCCTTAAACCTTGTGGGGGTCCGACCGACCGAACGGACCTGACGATGGATCCGCGGTTCTCAAACCGGCGTCGTGCTTGAGTGAGTCTCTCTCACCGGGCGCTTAAAGGACAAGCCCCTGAAGAACTTGTTCACCTCAAACGCGCCGGGTTGGACGCCCCCCCCCGACCTGCCGCTCTCCCCCAGTCGCACTATTTGCCCTTTGGTGACGGCGGCTCGGAGGCTCGTACTCTTGACGACCCGGGCGCCGGGCTCCGAGTCGGCCGTGGGTCGCGAGGACACCGTGATGTAGGAGGCGTCCTTCATCCGCTCCTGATAGCTCACTGTCATAGGACACAGAGGGGGGGGGGGGGAAATACAAGAGTCGTAAGGGATGAGCGAGCGTATTAGTCGCCCTGAGGCCAAAGATCTGAACTCTCACCTGCGGAGGTGACCGCCGTGTCCGTGGTGCTGGTCAGCTGCAGCAGGACGGTCGCGTGCGCCGGGTGCAACAGGAAGAGTTTTCGGATGAGCGGCTCCGCCGCGGCGACACCCGGGGACACCTGCACGCAGACGGGGGGACGGGTGGCCGTTTCATTAATGTCTCCGGCCGGTTAGACTCGGTCCGCTGATCAGGTTCTGTGGGGCAGACTCACCGTTGGCTTGGTGATGTTCTTTGGTGCTTCGATTGGGTCGCCGGCCCAGAAGAGGAAAGCCGATTGGCCGGTGGAGGTGGCGATGGCGGACGTTTCCAGAACAAGGCGGGGACACACGAATTGCGCCGACCACAGAAGATGGCCGTTCGCTCCATCGACAACCAGCGCCTGAGAGCCAAAAGAGAAGTCTATCCATATTCAACATTGTCTACTCCATATTCCAGCTCTTGGCGTGTTGGGACGAGCCGCGTTACCTTCATGACGCCGTTGGCCGAATGCTGAATGAACAGGTCGAGGATTCCGTCATCGTTGAAGTGTCCCGGGGCCGGTTGGCTGTGACGGGCCAAGACACATCACGGGGGATTTCACAAAAACTTCCAAAACAATCATTTCCTTTGCACGCCCTGCGGCTGTGTTTACACTTCATCGGCCCACCTGTGAATGGGGCCCGAGTTGAAGGTCCATTCTTTGCGTGCGTCCTTCTGGCGGAGCAGCGACAGCTTGCTGGAGCCGTACACCAGCACCCAGTCGCTCGTAGAGGAGTTCAGGTTCCACGCCGGGTCCAGGCTGTTGTGGTTGTCTCCGAGGCCGGGCAGGAGAGGGAGCAGGAACTCCACGCCCTCGGATCCCCTGGAGGGAAGCCGGTCCGAGGTGCGATTTAGACATCAGCGGGAAAATCTCCCATAAGGCATTAGGAAATATCTCACTGTGTAAACAACTAAGGACATTTAGAAGATAGATACAAAATGGAACTTTATACCACCAAAGATCTGTAGGCTACATAGCAATCAGATTAAAAAGGTCCAAGTGAGAGAGAGCCGTGTGCAGGTGACTGAGGCGTACCTGTAAATGTGTATGAAGGAGGAGGAATTGGTTTTGAGTCCCTCCCACCCGGTGTCTTTCCCTCTCAGGGCTTGAGTTATGGGCATCTTTCCAGTGGCTCGAATGTAGACGTCCCGTAAGGAGATTGCCTCTACATTACCTGGAGGGGGGGGGGGCAACGACTTAGAATCTCATAAACCTGCCACTACCTTTTTCTTTGGCTGCGATCAAGCCTGAGCCCACATAACACATTGGATTCCTTTACCCAGTCCAAAGAGGATGTAGTAAGCCCCTTGTTGTGTCTCATGCAGCAGAGGGCCAATCAGCTTTCCTTGGCCGGTGAGGTTAAAGGGCACGGGGTGTCCGAGCTTCGCCCCCGTCTGCCCCGAGAGCAGCGTCAGGGAGAGGTCCAACGCCTGAAAAACAAAAAGATGTGAACTCAAAGCACCTGATCCCACAAAAGGGGAGGGGGCTGCGTGGCTGTACCTCGTCCGCGGGCAGGGTGGCTATCAGCAGATCTGGCACCGAGTCGCCCTGAAGGTCTGGAAGTAACACGGCCTGGGATTCAATGTTCTTCAGCTGGACCAACCACAAGGTCTTCCCTGGAGGGGGGTGGAAGGAGACCTCTGTGACCACTGCGGGATCGCCCTTACTGGGTAACCGGGACACTGAGAGGAATCTTTGCTCAAAAGAGCCTTTTCTGTCTGGCATGTGTGCCGCCCTTCTGAAGAGCTGTGTACAAGCACAGCGGTTCAACTGAACGCTAAAGGTCCTCTGACGAGGATCGTCTCCTGACCTGTGGTGCCGTTGACCGCCATGAGGACGGACTTCCCAACGAGGAGGACCACGGGGGTCGGCTGGCTGCTGTACTGCAGACCACACTGGATGTACATCACCGACTCGCGCATGACTTTCCTCCACAGCACCCGCCCGCTGACCCCGGACAGGGCCACGGCGCTGTAGACTGCTCGGGGGAGAGAACACGGTCAATGAACTGCACACGCGCACACACACACACACACACACACACACACAAACACCTTTGTTCCCGAGCGTGGGGCGGGTGTCGTTGGTCCAGTCGGTGACCCCCAGGAACACGTCCTCCACCGAGTCGCCGTCGACGTCCCACAGCGACAGCGCGGGCGGTGTGACGCCTGGACACAGACACACATCGAGATGAACACCACCAACCCAAACACCACCAGGAGAATCTGACTGAAGTCCAGCAGCTCAGCAGAAATGTGCGAATCCTAAAAAGAATCTATTGAATATCCAAACATGACGGGTTCACGCTGGCGAGGGTTTTTGTTTTAAACGTGCTTTATGTGGCCAAATAAAGACGTGAAGCCCCGGGGGGGGGTGTTGGCCCCCGTGGTGGCGCTCACACGCCTGTGGCCTGATTAGCGGGCGGGCCTCTTTGGAAGCTGCATTGCACATGGAACCCGTGACGTGGTCTCCCCCTTTACCTCCGGCCTCCCCCAGCGCTCGCTCCCACGCCGGCCTCTTCTCCAGCTCCCTCTTCTGGCAGGGCAGGAGAAACGCGCACAGCAGCACCAGCAGCGCCACGCACACCAGCGGCACCAGGAAGAAGGCACTGCGCACGGCGTTCCTCGCCCTCCGCCTCTTCTGCTCCGCGTCGGCGCCGTGGGCCCCGGCCCCGGAGCCCCCCGGGGCGCCGGGCCCCGCTCGGTCCTCGCCGCCCCGTTCCGGGTCCCTGTGGTTGCGGTACTGAGCGCCCGTCACGTCCTCCCCGTCTGCCCGGGACTTAGCGGGGAGACGTTCCCTCCACTCGTCCTCGTCGTCCTCGTCGTCCTGCGCCTCGTCCTCGTCCCCCGCGAGTCTCGCGGAGCGGCTGCCTCGCAGCTTCGAGGAGCCGGCGCCGAGGCCGTTCCGGGGGTAGTTGAGCACGAGGTCGTCCTCTTCGCTCTCGTCCTCGCTGTCCGCTTGGGTGAGCGGGTCGTACTCGCCGAGCTCCGAGCCCTTCTTCCCTGCGGAGACATGTTGTAGGTGCACAATAAGGATTGGATTTTTTGACAATAGTGATGCATAATTCAACAGATAAGGCCCCGGCCTGTTAATGATCCCTTCATGATCAGCGTCTCATCAGAGCAGCATTTGTTGTGACCCGAGGCTGACGGGATGCAAAGCAGTAAAACAGGTTCTGACACCTTTCCTCCTCCTCAGCAGCAGCCTCCAGCTCTCCAACATTCTTTGGTTTTTGTGCTGCAAACGCCTTCAAACCCCTACGGAGATCTTCCAAAGATATTCCATAAGTCGTGTTTGTTTTTTCTCGACTCTGAGGTCTTTGCATTCAGGCGCGGGAGACCTTTGGAGTTCCAGTTTGCTCCTTTCTGTGGAAAGTGGCACCTCGGGCTTCTAGGAATTCAGGGGCCCGCCCTCGAATGCGTCCACTACCTGCCTCGTGCACGTGGGGACGAACTTGCCAACTATGGTTCTAGCGGTGCCTTTAGGAACATTCGGTGCCTTTTGCTATCCATCTGTTGTGTTTGTGCAAGACGATGATCGCTTTTCCTACGTTTTTGGACAATTCCTTCATCCCGTACTTCTAACATGCGATCAAACATACTATTTAATTTGTTCTACCTCAAGTACATTAGACTTATAAGATCACAAGTCTAATGTACTTGACTAATGTACTTATAATATAAGGGATTTAATCATTTAACGACCGCAGCAGTCATTGTGTTAAATACGGGGAAACCAGTTACAAAATTCATCATTTGGAGTTATTTTAAGTCCTTATTTGAGTTGTAAATTTAAAACACCTGACCAATTTTGCAAATAAACCTAATTTTCACTTGGGTTTGAAACATTTGGAGTGCAACTGAAGTATATCCTTGTTATAGGGCAATACAAAGAATGACATGACTTTCTACTATTTAATCCGTAGTATAATTGTACTCCTACTACTAGTACTACAACCACTGCTTGTAATCCAGTGTGTACAGTTACTGCATGGAGGCAGTTTGAACCTGATAAACACCGCATGATTGTAGCCTGCTCACAATATCAGACCATCTGAGCGAACCCATCCCCAGAGCAGCTTACTTAACTACACAATTTGGCATTAACACAAATAGTGTCGCACATTCCTACAGCCTCGCGTCACACCTAACGTCACGATGCCTCGCGAGCGGCTCGCCTCGGCTCGGCTCGGCTCGGGTCGGCTCATCACCAGCTAGCAGCTAGCCGACCGGCCGGGGAAATGTCAACACGCTGCTTTGCGAAACACGGGACACGTTTCACGACGTCTGCCAGGACGACGCGGGCTGACACGGACCACGCGCCGAGAGCGACGGGTCAATGGGCCGCGGAGACCGTTACAAAGCATAGGGTGCCGATAAAAGGCTGCAGCAAACGAAGGGTTCGAGTCCCTCTCTGCGGTTTGAGGGTCGCGAGGACGGACGTGTGGCGCATCTTACCGGGTAATTTGAGGGCACGGGACAGAGCTGCAGCCATTTCTCCTCCAGCGGATCCGAGAGACAGCGACGTGAGGCAGCGGTGATGCACGGATCCAGGGCACCGAGTCAGCCGTATGGATCTGCGCCTGCCCCGCTGCATGCTGGGACTTTGAGTTTTTTCCCCGCGTCATGCTCTGCGTGCCGTGGTCTGCAACCTTTTTGTTTTCTCTGTTGCCACAACATAACAAATGAATGAATAAACAAAGCAAAACACGTTTCTGCGGGCCTTGAACCGTAATACAAATAATAAGGATTCTTGAGGAATTCTTATTTTCGTTGAACTAAGTAGTATTATGTGATGTTTATGTTTTTGTTATATATATTAGTGTTTTCCATTCATACATGTACGTACATGTAGTGCAAATATACCTTTAGATTATGAAGAAGATCCCATTTGGGCTGAATTAAATGTTGGAGGTCCAGTTTGTCCCATGGTTTCTTCCTGGTTTTATCCAAGGTTCTCCTCCAAATTTCACCACCACACTGCTGTCACACTTGGTATTTCAAGGTTTAAAGCGTGTGACGTGCACATGTTGATCTGTAAAAGCGCTTTTTATTTCCGCAGGGTTTACTACAATCGAGTTCCGACTCTTGAGCTTCACTTCCAGAACCTCGTAGGGCAGCAAATGGGATCCCTGGTTTGGGCTTTAGGATTTTTTAAGTGGCATTATTTTTCACAGAGAGAGGGATCGGGGAAGGTCCTGGCTCCACGAGGCATCTCGCAAAGTAGGCGAGTCACCTCAGCAGACAGACCTATGCCCTTTCAAAAATTCATCTCGTTATGTTTACGAGGACACGGGCGTCACCCCGCGTCGTTATTTTCCTTACTCATCAGTTTAAGGCATGACCAGTCAACTGTCGAAGAAGGCTCTAGTCCCCGTGCCCAGGTGTTCTTGGTCAGGGTGCTGACTGTGGCTAACTAGCGGCAGTTTATTTTCGTTTACTCAATAACAGACGTCACTGTGTTGAATAATAACTTACATAAAATAAACGCAAGTAGTGTTTGGAATAACGTCAACTATGTATATATTTCCCATAAGCGCATTATTTCTGTGACAGTTTCGCGCAAAGGATCATGGGCCGAGTATTTATGTCCTTTGTATTTTGGCAAAAGTAATCGATCGCCGATGTTTATAGTCTAACCAGGCAGTGGTTCCGTTTTTAGGAGTGAGGTCAGTATATTTCAACGTAAATTGACTTTCTACACTAACGCCAAGTTTCTTGTTAATATACGGTGGTAGTACAATTATCAAAACTAACTTAAATTACCCATTGAAAGGTTGCATTCTGGCCCAAATCGGCTTCCGTAGCCACAACTGAAAAATCTCTTTCACGCAAGCGCAGTGAGCTCGTGTGAGAAAATGGCAGACGTCTCTTTGGATGAAGTGATACGACAGCGCGGTATTAACCTCAAGGCACCAGCAAAACGGTATAAAAGCTATCAACGCAGGGACTTGTGTATACTCATTAACAACGAAGCCGCTGATAGTAATATTTCTAAAAGCATAACGCAAATTGAGAGCCGCTTGTACCTAACGTTAAAGTGTATTCCTTACCGTGAGCTAACGTTAGCTCATTACGGCGTCAGCTAGCTAGGCTGTGTGTATTAGCTGTAGGCCTTTATGGGTGAAGCCATTCGACGTCGGATTTGGAGAGTTGTGGTTATTTATTGAACCAGGCGCACCTTTTAACCAAACAAACATTTCGTAGTCTAGATAACGCGTAAGTCCGAACTGACCAGTTGACTTTAGTTTGTGGCTTCACACGTCAGGCTTTTTCAACTTAACGTTAGCTAATAGCTAGAAAGCTAATATTTATGTTCGTTTATTGTCGCACTTGAACAAATGTGCTCGCTGCGTGCAGTGGGGTAAACTATGTGATGCTTTTTCCACCCAACGTCCAAAATGTTTTAATGTTGTTCCTCCTCCGCCGTGATGTGAAAAGGCGTCGAAGAAAGGATGTTCTCGTATTGTCTGTGTAAATAGAAGGCCCAGTACGACATCCATTACCCTGCAACTGTAACTCTCACTCTAAGTTACAGTTGTAAAAAAACTAATTTGTATAATATAAAGGGCTGTCCTATTGTATGGTGAATGTGGTAAAACACCCAAGTGTGAACTTTAAATTGTGAGATGGACCACTTCCTGTGCAGTGCCTTTGCTAAACGTAAAGACCCACTTTCTTCTTTCAGACCAATGTTCGGACGGGGAGCAGGAGGAGTTGGCAAGAGTTTTGATGCTCGCCAAAAGATTGGGGCCAATGATGTCAGACAGCGGCTTGGAGCAGGTAAAAACATTACTGCCAAAGAGTAAAAGCAGACTGCTATGGAGGTTCTGGGGATTAATGTCAAATACACACCTTAATCTCCCTCAGGTTTTCAAGTGAAAGATGCCAGAGAGAAGCTTGTTCAGAAGGATGCTCGCTTTAAGATCCGTGGGAGGGGAGGAGCAGCAGGTGGGGTGCAGGATGCTCGGCAGATGATCAACTCCCGCAAGCAGGGGCAGAAGCAGTTTGGCCTCCCAGCGCAGACCACGCCAAAGATGGCAGTAGCACACCATCTGCAGAGTCCGACAATCGTGCCACAGATACAGATACAAACCAACAACCATCTTGTCGGCGTGAACAGCAGGCAGTATAACCCTAATATACAAGGACTGAGTACGAGAGCCAGCGTCACGCCTCAGCTGAGCAATAATAAGAGAATGATGGATGCTCGTGATAGACTGAGCCTCAAGAGGAGTATTGGAGGGACACAGACACAGGCAGGTTTTGTACCGCCTCTAAAAATAACCAAGACCATCCAGGTGAGGTTAAAGAAGTTACTTAGTTCCTAGCAGATCAGTTCATGTGCTGTACATTTGCCAACTGAAGCCTAAAAGCACATTGACCTGTGTACTGTGCTCTTAACATTTTATTTTTAAATATATTTTTTACAGCAAAATCCAGTAGCAGTAGGGATGTCTGCTGGAATCCGGGCGGCCCCACAGGTAAAGCTGCTGTTTTGTGTGTTGACTAAGCTATTAATCTTAAAAATAAAACATGTGTCTGTTGTCTAAAATTGTTCAGAATGTTATAAAAGTAGGCCCCTTTTGTCTCTTGCAGCGTCTCTCCAACGAGCACGATGGCCACAGTAAACAAATGAAGATCACTACAGCTCATAATATGCTACAATCACGGGTAAGCGCCACTTCACGACAGCTGAAGCAACCTTGTATATATTCAGGATCATAAGTATTTACCACATTAAATTCTTTTTAAACCCTTTTTTCCCAGTCTGGTCCAGTGGGCTCCACTTTTTCTATGTCAGCCCCAATCACCAAGGTGGTTAAAAATGATGCTTACACAGCTCCACGTCCTCCTGTCCCTGTGGCACCAACCCGGCCCAACACCAGCATGGCTGCTAGCCGGTCCTCTGCCGCCATGCAAGCGGTCTCCAGGACTCTGCAGCAAAGCACAGCAGAAACCAGCACAGCAGCTCCTGCTCCCCCACAGGTCTGACCTTTTCCTCCCTGTATCGGTAATGTAGCCAAGTGTGCAAACCCTCCCTCCCTTTCTCAGCTGGCTCCACCTAATGTTTAGCTGTGTTTTATATTTACTGTACATGTAAAAAATCAGTCATTTGTCAAATTTAGGTAACTGGCAGAAAACAACCGAGTTAGGATTGATTGCTAGTTTACAAATCTTGTTCATTAGAAATGTTTGCACCTTGTTGTTTTTGGATTGTTGAACTAGTTCAAAAAAACATTGAAAACCCTTAAAGGTAAATGTTTTAAGATTGTTTAATGAATCTCTAGTTTGTCTTGAAACCATATAAGACCAACTGTAACTTCAATGATGGGGAAACTTAGATTAACAACCGGGTTAACCATAGCATGACGCTTGCACTTTTTAAATGTCATGTTCATTTCATGATCATGTGATGGTTTTCCTTTTTAGCCTGCCTTCAGTCCCTTGGAGGGGACAAAAATAACAGTGAACAACCTGCACCCCCGAGTCACCGAGGAGGACATAGTTGTAAGTAACTGGCACTGCAGGCCAATAACTTTTTGCAATGTTTGATATTAAAATGGAAGTTTGCTCAAGTGCTGTGATGACTCATTTGTGTGTCTGTGTGTGCGCGCTTGTGCTCCACGCCTATTTGTCCACAGGAACTGTTCTGTGTGTGCGGGGCATTAAAGCGAGCTCGGCTGGCGAAGGTGGGCGTGGCTGAAGTGGTTTTTGTGCGCAAGGAGGACGCCGTGAGCGCGTACCGGAAGTACAACAACCGCTGCCTGGACGGTAAGGAGGACACAAACATCAGAAGCTCTGAGTTTAAGGCTCTTGGCTTGATCTGCAGGTCAATGGCTTCTACGATGGCGTTGCTGGTTGGGGCCATTCCTGTGTACGTTTGCTTTTGTCAAACTGATGGATGGCCATTCAGCCATCTGATGTATTTACTGTAAAAAGTGCACCCTTTTATACACTTGTATGTCTACTAGAATAAGAAAAGTATTGAATCTTAAACAAGCCGCTGCGGCTTATGCGCCACTAATTTTGGAGAACCGACAAACTCTTGAAACGACCACCTGTGATGAACGCTGCACACGGCACAATCCAATGCTCCCCCTTATTGTAGCCCCCGGGTCAAAGTCCAGGAAATAAATAAATAACAAGGATCTGCATATGACATGCATATTATGGTAGGTTCGTAGAGTTTGGGTGTTTGTTTTCTCTCATTGTGTCTTCTTGTCCTCCCCCAGGACAACCCATGAAGTGTAACCTTCACATTCAGGGAAGCGTCATCACTTCGGATCAGCCCATTCTATTGTACGTGACTTTCAAATGAATCTGTTGTTGCCTGTGTGTATATACTTTATTTTTAGTATGACTCATGAGCTCCTATTTAACATTAGACCTGACTGAAATTCATCGTAAAAAGAATGATTTCTTTGCCAATTCTAAACCAGCGACCTTTGATCGGTGTCTGACTTAAAACAACCTTTGGCTGTTCGCTAACTGCAGTGTTGCATCGAGCTGCCTCTTGATGAAGCAGTTTAAACATTTAATTATTCAGTAACGAATATAGTGTTTCAAAACGATCACTTCCAATGCAAAGTGATGGAATTACCTTCATTCAAGTTTTGCTGCACATCAACAATGAATACACAAAAAATAGGACCTGCAGAAGACCCTGTATATTGTTTAGTACCTTCATGTCACCGTGAGGTGTTTTTGTCCCCCCCCCCAGGAGGCTCAGCGACACTCCAGGCGCGAGCAGCGGCTCAAAGAAAGATGGTCTGCCCCCCTCCCTGTCTCGTCCCGGGGGCCAGCGGGCCTCCTCTCAGCCCACCCCGGAGGTGGATCCTCAGACCATCCTCAAAGCTTTGTTCAAGTCCACCGCACAGTCCACCTCCACCACTGAGCCCCCCAGCTCTCAGGCCACGGCCTTCCGCATCAAGATATAGCCTCGTGTCTCGTGTGAAACGTAGCGCTACATTCTGCGTTCACCATCGGACCGCAGCAGTGCGGCCCACATTTCATATACACAGCATCTCTGGACAGGATATTTGTGAAAATGTGGTTTTGTGGCATCCAAATGTTAAGTTTGTTCCTGACTAGTGGAAGGAAATGTGATGTGATTTGTTATTTTAATCCAACATGGTGGCTGGCGTCAAATCAAACTGGATGTTTCGGATTTTCTTTATTTTGATGTCGATTCATTAACCGCCCATGTGGATAGGTATTTTTATTTTTTAATAATCCAGTTTATCTTCACCCCCCCCCCCCCCCCATTTGGGCATGGAAAAGATACTTGACGGAATTGAAAGATACCGAGCAGCATTGTCATGGTTGAAACGTTATGTTGAGGCTTTGTATGTCCACAGATGTGTACCGTTGTATTGCAATGCCTCTTTTTGCATGTTCTGCGTGTACACAAACCTTTAGAAAGAAGACGTATCCCCCAAACTAAAAGTAGATGAAATGCCATACAGTTAACGGTATAATAATATTGTCCATGTAATGAGGCAGCAATTAGCAATTCTTCTCCACAAGTCTACTTATCTTCAACCTGAAAGAAGGTCTTCCAATAATAACTGAAAACATTTGGAGGAGTAAATCAGGTATTGACGAACTACCACAATTTTCAGTAAACCAGTTTTCAAACCACCGTACGTTGATATTTAGTTTTATAATCCATGTGGCGACCAGATTTGCTTGGTTGTTGAGCTTTGAAGCAGTATGTGTAAATCCTCTACTATACGTTACACCTGATTTATGTTCAGCGACTACATTACCTTCTTGGTATCGGGGTAGAGACGAGAGGGATCAGCTCTGTCTGAAATGTCGACATTAAATATTTAGCTTTGTAGAAGTTGTCTGTGCCTCTTCTTTCCTGCCTACCATGTGATCATAATGCACCTGACAAGGTTCTGTTCTTTCTAAATTTACATCATTTAACTGATGCTTTTTATCCAAAGTGAGTTACGCCGGACGTGTAAATATTATCTCTTTCCATTCAGTTCTGTGAATTTATTCCTTTAACCTTACGTATGCCATTCGGATTGTTTGATGCTTTTATGGACATTTAAAATCTCAGATATATATTTCCCTAATAAAATCCAATTAAAGGGTCTTTGGCAGCAGAATTATTTTGGATTTTACGTGGAGCAGTCTGCGGTTTATTTTGTAAATGTTAATGTGTTGTTTTACACGAAAAATTACTTCTATAGATTTTCTTTTACAAGACAACTGATTAATTTTCAATTTATAATGAAATGGCTGCGTTGTAAAATATATACATCCTCGCTAAAAAGGTCATTTATTTTGTAGTTTAATAATTCCCGTACTTAGTTGTCTGTTGTGCTTCCGGTGTGAAAGGTCACTTCAAGATGGCGCCGTCCAAGAAGAAACATGCTAGCGGCCTCTCTTGTATTGTTCCTGGAGGATTTACAGGTATTAAGTGACTAAATGAAGACTGCCCCATTCATATGTTTAAAGTACACCGGGTTCCGTTCGGACTGAACTTCGTGGGGTTCTACGGGTTCCGGGTGGTCAAAGCGACGGTACCGAGTGATGTGTCGGCTCTGGGTTGAAGTAACACGTTATTCTTCTACCGTCCTTGTTTCTTTGCAGAGCTCTCGTTAAAGTTTACCTCCGACAGCGTCGCTTCCCACAAGCTCTACGTGAAAGAGCACAAAGTCCGAGCGGAGAAGACCTCCCACAGACCGATGGACCGGACGTTGTTTCTGCTCAACGTCCCGCCGTACTGCTCGGAGGTACCGCTCCGTCGGCCTGCTCTGCGCCATCTGCCCGCCAGGACAGTCGTCTGCATCATCGTCATCCTCCCTGTCGTTTGTGTTTCAGGTTGTCATCAAAGAGCTGTTCTCCCAGTTCGGCTGCGTTCAGTCGGTGGAGCTGAGGGACCATCCGGGCTCCTCCCAGGAGTCCGGCCCCACGCTGTCCCGGTTCTTTAAACCGGCTGAGAAACAGGTCGGCGTGCCTTGCTGAACCAAGCGCTCCCGGGCACTATGCTCTGGTTCCCTTTCTTACCTCTTGTGTCTCCCTCCGTCCCCCTGCAGGGTTTCAAAGTGGGCTACGTCGTGTTCCAGAACTCCTCCTCCGTATCCGCGGCTAAATCGCACCCCCACGGCACGCCTTTGCTGGTGTGCACAGAGCAGCGTGCCGTGAAGACCGGAGTACAGAGTGAGTGAGGCCTCACTTTTCCCAACATTGTGACTAAAGAAGAATCTAGCATCACGGTGCCAATGAAATCCTGATCCTTGATCAAATTCAAACATGGATCAAATCAGGGATTCTGACTTTATTTCTTTCCCCCTCCAGAATGGATCCAGCAATACATGCAGTCGTTTAGTCACCCGGACCGACTGCAGCAAAAAGTCGACTCCTTCATGCAAGACTACGACAAGCGGAAAGAGGAGGTGAGGCCTGCGCGTCACGCCGCCGGTCCAGTCTGTGTCGACCTCAACGCGGTTTCATTCGTCTTTGTGTGTATCCTTCGTCACAGGAAGCGGAGAGGCAGAGGAAGGAGGCCAAGCAGCAGGAACAGGACGAAGAGGGCTGGGTGACAGTCTCGAGGGGACCCAAGGGCACCAAGGGCCGACCCCACAGCGAGGCGGCCAACAAGAGGACCTTAGCCAAAGAGATCAGGAACAGGAAGAGCAAGGAGCTGATGAACTTCTACACCTGGCAGCACAAGAACACCCAGAAAGAACGTAAGTCCCCGATGAAGGTTGTCCATCTGCAGGTCACACATGTGTCCTTTGTGTTGCGTCATTATTCTCCCTTATTATGGCTCATACGTATTCTCTTTTTTCCCCAGAAATTGCTGACCTAAGGAAGAAGTTTGAGGACGATAAGCAGAGAATAGCTCTGCTGAGGGCACAGAGAAAGTTCAGACCGTACTGATGAACTTCTGTTCATTTCACTGCTTCTGTGTGTTCTGGGCTGCATTAGAACCCGTGCGTTGTGTGTCAATAAACAATTACTCTGACAGACTTATTCAGTTATTACCATTGATGTTTGCAGAATAATGTACGGTGTTACATGGGGACCAAGAATGTCAATGGTCATAAAATTACAAGTTGAGTTTCATTTAAGTTAGAAAATAATTCCACATTTCTTACGCCTTGATTTAAGAAAACATTAAAGCAGCCACAATGAATGACAACGTCTATTCTTTTCCTTAAATCAAAATAACAAACTCTTTAATGCAGTGAAAAGTTTTATTGAAATAGATTCTCAACTTGTGGAGCTTCTGGCCTCTGATGCTTCCTGATGCTCCACCATAGAGCAACCATCAGCACCAGGGCCGCGCCGACGCCAGAGAGAACGTACACAGTCACCTGGAGCACTGGGGGGGGAGAGACACCATTCAGCTCAACCGCCACATGCCAACTGTGGCCCATGTGTGCAGATCAGGACTCACTCGTTTTCCGTTTCACGGATCCGTTGTCCTCCGGGTCGGTGGCGTTCTGTCCCAGCAGCAGTGGTCCCAGCGAGACCAGGTTGTACTGAGACGTGGCCCCTCTCCTCCTCCTCCTCCTCCTCTGCTCACCATCAGCCGCTGTGAGGAGGCGAGCCAGGAGTTGAAGCTCATACAAAGTGCAAAAAGAAAAGCACGTGCTTCACTACTCACAAACGATGGCACAAGGCTGGGCGCAGTCGGCCGTGTTCGTGCAGATTTCCACCCAACAGTAGAAGTACATCTAAGGGGGCCATGGAGGACTCACTTTTCTGGATTTCATTGAAAACATGCAGAGGCGATACCCTTACCTCCTCCCCGCTCGGATGGCCCGTGTGAGGGTCCAAGAAGGCAAAGGTCTTGACGTCGAACCTCCTGAATTGGGAGCGGGTGTCCGTCTCCCCCCCGTCACTCACAGGGACCGAGCTCCTCATGTCATCCAAAGGGTTGGGGCATCTACCCGTGAGAGGAGACACACTGGTGAGTCGTCTCAGCAGTCTGTGCACGTCGCTGCTCTCCCGGCCTCCACCTTACCCGTCGTGGAGAAGCGTCCACACGGAGTGTCCCGAGGCAGGGTAGGCGAAGCAGTCCCGTACACGCAGGGAAAGCGTGGGGTCCGGGGAAGGCTGGGCCATGGAAACCTCCACGTACACAACCTTGCGCAGTGGGAAGGTGATTGGAAGCTGCTCCTTGGGAAAGAAGGAGGTGAAGGACGCATCTAGAGGAGTGAGTAAATCACACAGGTGGTGGCTAAGGGTTAGTTTGGAGGACTCGGCGCAGAGCCACACACACACACACACACACACACACACACACACACACACCTTGGGCAATTCTCATTTGCACGACTATGGTTCCCAGTGCCACTGCAGGTGGCGGTTTGGTCACCGGAGAGAAGGACCTCAAGTCTGCGGCGCGCTTTACATGAAGCGCGTTGTATTCGCACTGGACCTGGACACTGAAGACCCCAGACTTGATAATATGTCACCACCTCTTCTGACATGTGACCGATGTGACCGGGGCACCGGCATTACGGCACAAAAACAACTCACTTAAATGGAGAAGGTTTGGTTACTCTTTTCGTCTGCAGCTCCTCCACCTCCAGCTCGAAGATCTTCAAGTCTCCTTTCCCCTGAAACCCAGGATTCAGACATACGTCATGATTTAGTAGGACTATCAGCGCAACCGCTCGTTCTCCCGTCAAAGTCCTAGATCATCTGATGTTTGGATCTTCCTGACCGGGGCCATTACCTTCATCTTGGCGCCACAGTCCATAATTCCGATCTTGAAGACAGCCGTGTCAGAGGTGGTGGCCGCAGGGGAACACTGTGGATGACCCTTGACTGCGAGGCTGCTGGGATCGATGGGCGGGTCCGTGTCCGTGGACTTCACCGAGAACACAAAGTGTCCGTCCACAGAGCAGGCTGCAGAGAGTCAACGTGCCAAAAAACATGTGGTCGTATTTGGAGGAAATGCAAAACCTCCCATGTGACCAGCGCTTCCCACGGTCACCTCACCATCCAGCCTGTAGTAGCAGGTGGATTCTTGGGCGTCGTAACAGCATCCCAGTTTGTCGCAGGCGTCACCAGAGATGCTTCGGGGGCCGCAGTCCAGTCGCAGCGCTCTTTCCGTGTCACAGTTGCCAGGTAACGCTGGAGAAGAGCCATGTTGGGAGTGTCCCAAAGTGAGGCAGTTAGTTGTTCACACACCTTCCCACCACACTCTCTTGGGCCAAAATGTATTATTCAGAAATCCTGACTAGGCTCCAAAAGGAAAATGAGCACAGGCGGAGTATATAGAAGACATAACGGCTGTGCTCATGGGCTCCCTCCACTCACGTGTTGGGATGGGGGGAGTCCTCACCCGTTGTCTCTTAATGAGAGGACAGCTGATGTTTACCATCAGCCAGCGATCCTCCCCGCTCAGCTGTATCTGCAGAGGGACGATCACTTTGCTGCCCTGTGGGTCAAAAGGTCGTCACAGTGTGCGTGTTCAGAAACAACAAACATTATTTTGCTTTTAAAATCATGTAGAAAAACAAAAAAGGGACATAAAATGGGAGGCACATTGCCTTCAAAGCCCCTCTGCCTGGCTGAGGACTTCATTTTAGAGATATTCATTCTTACAGAGATTATGGGGAAGATGCTGCAAGCAGAAACACAACGTTCAGACCCCCACCCACTAAATGTCACACAGTCTCTCATCTCACCTCAATCCGTGCATAGCAGCTGTCATATCCGCTGAAGAAGGAGAGGTTCTGTTTTTTGTCTCTGCCCAGTCTCACTCCACAGGACCCTTCAGACAGAAGCACTGGTACCGTGGCCCCCGTCCTGTCTGAGAAAAGTATAGTATTATCAATACAATATCGATGGATTAAATGATTGAATGAACGTTTGCTAAAACCATTTCCAACCACTTTTGTCACCAATGGTGGCTGGAGCCCCCCTACATGAACCCCCAAAAACATATTAAATGATACAAAATATGAATATTTGTGCTTTTGGAATATGGAATGTACCCAGTAATATTTTTAAATGAGATATCTGCGAAAAGTATACGCTTTCCCTGCTTGGGGCAATTGGTCACCGAAAGCAGGTCTAAGAAGCACTTTAGCCAGTTGCTGATTGAATAAAAAACATCAGCCTTAAATAGACTCAGCTTGGGGCAACATTGGTTTTACCCACATTGGATCACATTCTAGAGCATGCTTGCCAACCTTGAGACCTCAGAATTCGGGAGATATTCTAGCGGTCACTGAGGGGGGGGGGGGAATATATCTTGTTGGAATATATATGTTCAATATTTAACTGCTAATGTGTTTTTGATACCTTCATTTTTTGCCTTGTTTGCTGAAACTGGTTCATTGCCCTACCTAGAACCTTTTTCCACCAGCCTCCACTGTTCGTCACCTCTGGGCGGGGTTGGAACCTAGAATTGCAGGAAAGGACGCGATCTCACCTTTAACATGTATATTACTTTTGACCAGTGGGCCGAACACGGCTCTTATCCTTCGATGGAAGCACGAGACTTTGGGCACGGCGAGCTGCGCAGGTGTCGTCTCCACCTGGACCGCTGAGAAGCAGCAGCAGTGCTGAGCCACGAGGGCAACGACTAGAGAAGTCCAAAAACGCTTTGCACCACGAGAAATCATTTCACGGCTTTGCGATCGAAAATAAATCGCGTGCTTCATTTGACGCTAGGAAGGCGTCACGTGACTAGTGTTAATTAGAGTAAATTAGTTCGAAGCCGGTGTTCTCCACCAAATGCACCAGAGCTTCGCCGCACATCCACGTTTGCGTGGAAGAATACAAAAGGAAAAAAAAACACGGTGTCATGGTTGTCCAACATTTGCAACCTGGGGGCTGCCGGTTAAAAGTTGCGGTGAAAAGTGGGTCAGACTGAGCTGGGAATTGATAGAAAGGTCGTTGTTTGAATAATACATATCATGATGGTGTCCTCGGGGAAGCCATGAAATGAAATCATTGCGTAACATAAAGGTCTCGTCAACCCCTCCCCGTGGCGGCTTGTGCCCGTAATAGCTATTAGCTGCACAGTTTGAAACCTTTATTCGTGGCTGCCTGTTGGAATGGAAACCAATTAGTGGCATTCAATCCGCGTGTTCTTCTAATTTATAAAGCATGCTGTTATTGTTTTATTATGAGGCCCTGCGTGTTTTTTCAAATGAGTTTCTTTACTACAGTGAAACAAAGAGAACTCAAATGGGACCAAACTATTGACGAGCTCGATCCGAAGTCGAACAATCAATAATAACATTAGACAAATTAGACGCTGAGAAGCGCGTGGGCTCAATTACGTTGACCGTTGCTCTGTCGGTAAGTCACGGGACGTCATGACGTAACGCGCCAGTGACGTCATTGAGGCATCCCCGTCGGCCTGACGATCAGACTTCGGCACGGAAAGCAGGCGAACAACTGTCTCCCAAACATGGCTTTGAACCGGAATCATTCTCAGAACGGTAGCGTTCTGGTCAGCAACGGAGAAAGGCATGTGTACAACAGCACGTCCTTGTTGTTCATAGTAGGAACTGGCCCTCTGCCGCCGCTGTTTTGGCTTGTTTACCTTCTACTGTCCAGTGCGTAGTCAACACAATGCTATCCATCAGCTAGCCTCCCGCTAGCTGGCCTGCTTAGCATTCTTAGCTAACACGTCTGTTCCATTGTTTACGTTGGACTTCGCCGTAGGTCGGTTTAGGGCCATTCAAATGTTTTATTTCCGGTTTGAACGTTACGTTATATGATATTTAAAAAAGCTGACTCAATAGCCCACGAGTATTGACTTTGGCCAGCTGTAATGCGAGATGGCTAACGTGTAACGTTAGCTAACTGGACGTTAACCCAATCAGGAAGTAGCGGTAGCTTTTGACTGAATGTTGACATAACAGTTACGTGATCGCGGGTTCGCTGTCAATTCAGACATGCAGCAGTTTCAACCAATCCGCGCCCATCAGCTCTCTAACATAACGGCTTAGGTAGATATTTGCTGCAACAGGCTACTTTGTTTTCACCTGCTGCTTCTTCCCCAGTGTTTTGAGGGAATGTAAGAACGTGGAGCTGTCATTCAGCGATGTCACCGGCAAGACGGAACTGCTCAGGGGGACCAAGAAGGGCACCATTTACCTCACGCCATACAGGGTACAAGCACAAACACACACAGTCAGCATTAGAATCATCTCCTTGTCTCCATGATTGGAAAGTTGTCAGTGTTCATGGGTCCCGCTGTAACTGTTCCCCAACCCGCTCTTCTCTCCTCTCTGGCTTAGTTGCTGTTTGTGTCAAGTAATACTAAGGATTGCTTGGGTTCCGCCATGTTCCCCTACTACCTGATGAAGGGCTGCAGCATTGAGCAGCCTGTCTTTGCAGCAAACTACATCAAAGGGACCGTTTCAGCTGAGCCTGATGGTGGGTGGCCTTTCTGTCTTAAATATTCAACCTGTATGATTGGGTTTGTTTAATAAATGGTCATAATCATTGGTCGACACAAAGGAGCCGCACTATAAAACCCACAGGTAAATCTTAATGCAGTTGTTCCTCTCATCAGGTGGCTGGGATGGCCAGGCCCATTTCAAGATGTCCTTCCCCAGTGGAGGAGCTATAGAAGTGGGACAGCATCTCTTCAAACTGGCCACAAATGGTATGTAGGCTACTTTCCTTAATCACTGTTTTATGGTGCTAAAAACCCACTGTTTGCTCCTTAATAGCATTTAAATCATGAACCACATTGTAGGAAATCTTAACAGTAGAGAAGTATAAGCAATAGAAGGAGTCTTTTTTTGAAAGCAAATACACACCAGTGTCTCTCCTGGGTTTACACATTTGGGGGGAGTTGACACACACTGATATAATTGTAGGGGAAACACTGCTCCAATAATGCTTAGAAAGTCCTGTTTATTCGTTCCTTCCTCTTGGTGTATTTTAGCTTCTCGCACACCTCCTGCACAAAACGGGGCTTACGGCTACCCGTCACCTGGAATGATGAATGGGTACGGCCCACCTCAAGTGGCTCCTCCCGCATATCCTTACCCAGCCCCTCCCCAGCCGAATGGGTTCTACCAGGGCCCTACCCCTGCTGCTGGGAACATGGGCTATCCCCACCCAACAGCTGCTGCAGGTACGGCATTCAGTACTTTGTAATATGATTATTGTATGTGATTTGGTGAAACAGTATGTGTAACTTAATTCCACAATCTTAACTCAATGTCCACTACATCTGTTTCTATTTCAATACCTTTTTAAAAATAAAAAGCTAGTGTACATACACAAAAAATGTGCACTAATTTATAGCCTTAAGCCTGTACGTAATGTGCACACATTTTGATATTTAAGTTGTCCTCAAATAAAAAGAAAACTGCCCACACAGTCTGTAACCACCTAAGATCTCCTTTATCTTTGTTTCAGGAATGTACCCCTCCGGATTTGACTACATGGCTCCACCTCCCCCCTACCCAGGCCCCCCCCAAAATTGGGCTGCACCTCCCCAGAACTGGACAGCAACACCAACACCACCTCCAGGTCTTTTGCTCCCTCTCTCTCCTTTTTAATTTTTCCTCTCTGTATGTCTGTGTCACTGCACCCGTCAGATTCAATCCATCGCCTCAAAGTGAGTCACCAAAAAAAGTGGGCTGATGTCTCATCCGCTACACATCAAAATTCTAAGGAGAAACCATCCTCTCCTCCTCCCCGTACATATTTTAGTTCCCAACACGTTGTGGATTTGGGTGAAAGCAGCCTCACTGTGTGCAAATGTCCTTTTGGAGCGCTGCTATTCTAAGAGGAGCTTGAGTAGAACGTTTGGCGTCTGTGAGTCCTCCGGCCATGCCTGTACAGCTCGTCTTGACCATTCCTGGAGCTGTCAGTTGTTGTGCCCCGTATTACTAATGGCGTGCTCGTTGCATCATTTCCCCTTGCAGTGTCTGGAGCTCTAGCGTCTGTTTCTAAATATGTTCCCTCTCTGCCTGTCCCGTCTGGTTTGTGTGTGCAGGTAACTCCAAGGCGGCCGAAGCAGCTGGCAACGCGTATTACAACCCCAGCAATCCACACAATGTCTACATGCCCATGGTAAGCTGCGACACTTCATGTCAGTGACCTCTCTTAATTGCTCGCGTGCCATGTTTATTTCAACCTGAATTGTTTGATTGTCCCACGCAGGAGCGGCCTCCACCATATGCACCTTTTCCAAACTCTCCGGAGAAGAAAAGTAACTGAAGCTCGGCCACCATCACTTCAACGACACTCCTCCCTCTTCCTCGATCTTCAATGAATTCTAAAGTAAAGTAATGTCGGAGGATACTGTACTTACTCCTTTGTAAGCACAGGAAAGGAAAATGCAAGTCATGGAGGGTTCAAAGATGTCAGTGATAATTTACCACTGAATGAATGATATTTTGGATACAGGAATAGCATCCCGGCAGTTGCATCTTTTTAAATACTGTTTTCGCTTGTACTTATAAAGTTCATTTAAGAGGTTGGACATCTTGTAACTCTAGCTAGACTCATCATACTTACCATTCTCCATGATTTATTTCTGTCTAATTCTCTAGCACGTAGGAAAGGACACCTAAACTGTCCTTGTGAAGAGCTGACTGGAGAAGGCAGTTTGGGGAATGTATCTCTGAGACAGATTAAATACCAAAACGTTTTCTGACCATTTCTTAATTGCAGTTCCTGTAGTAGTCAACAATAGCCACTCTTATTATAAAAGGTTCAGTATTTTTGCAGTATCGTTGACGGTGCCGTGTGTATGTGTTTCCTATACAGTTTTCCGTTGAGTAGGTCCGTATCGAAAAAGAGAGCAGACTGGGTTGAATTGTGTTTAGTGATACAGTATCTGAGTGATCTCTTGTCAGGACTAACAAGAACAGCGAGTTCGGGTTTCCCTAACATGAGGCCAGTGTGATCCTAAACTACATTACTTTCATTACAGTCCGAGTGATTCCATTCATTGTGGGACCCGAATCTCCATCACAATACATGATATAGTCATGGATTTTTTTTAAATAAAAAAGGAGCTGTGCATTGTTTGAAAAAGGGGATCCAGATGATGTATGTGCAATAATCCAACCTCTAGTAACATGGTTAAAGGAGTCTAGTTTGGGCTACAGTAGCCTCTGGTATATTCATGTATGCAACGGCGAGCTGAAACCAGAACTCCACCCTCTGATAATTCCCTTGGTGTGGGGTTACAGGGCCACAGCATTCTGTTAAGGGCCCTTAGTGTTTGACCTGCTGTTGAAACTTGTGAGAGCAAACCATTTATTCCTGATTAAAGGGGGCTGAGGAGCCGGGGAACGGCAGCAGTTAACAGCTGTTTGAAGGACTATTTGCACACTGCAGGCATGGATATAGAATCTTTTATTTTTTTCTGAGTTTGCTTGAATTAATCAGATGTCTGTATATTAATATCTCTTTTGCGCTTCTCATTCCTTTTGCTGAATTTTGTCTCAAGTCAAATCTAATAAATTAATCATTTATGGAAATATGATTGGTCTGTTCTTAAATTTTTAATGATCTAATCCTGGATTAAATATCAGAATTCTTGTGGGATACATCTAGGTTTTATGCAAATCCACTCTTTAAACAGTTCACCTGTTGTATATTTTGGACTAATGTCCTTGACACAAATAAGACTACAGTTGTCTGCACTCTGAATGGTACACATTTATTAAGTGGTGACACTATTGAACCGCAACACTTTATTCACTCATCACAGAAACTCACAGTACAGACGTCCCATAACACGGTTTCAATAGAATAAATAAGGTGGCATCGCCATTCACGACAACACTAAATATTCACTGCACACGAATGGATCAACACATCATCCTAAACAACACACACGGCTATCGAGCTTCTACCCGGCTGTCAATCCGTAAAGACAAGTTCAACTTTATGGCTCCACTCCTGTTTTTTTACAGTTCTTTACTCGCGAGGGGAAAGAAGGGTTCTTTTTACTACTGTATATCTAATCTTAATAGTACACATTTCTCTGTAGCTGTCACTAAATATTAAACTACATTAATATGTACAAAACCCTACTGTTTATTCTTACTTTACCTTTAGGACAAACATTTAATTTTAAAAGGAAGGGAAAAGTCAATGACGTTTTATTTGCACAAACCACATTAAATGATCCACTGAGTTACTCCGATAACTTTCAATTCCACCTCCCGCTTCTTCTTCATCTTTTTCCCCCATCGGCTGTCATCGGCGTGGCAACGCGCTCGCATTGAAAACTCTGTGCGAAACATTTGACATGGCACTCGCTACAATACCTTCACGTCTACAACACAGTGCTCTTTAATACCGTCTCCTTGCGCCTTGTTTCTACAAAGAGTTTACATCCCAAACCAAAGCAGAACTCTGAACGCCTAACATCAGTGTAGCGACAAGCAAGGAGATCTGATGGGTAAAGGCAACATGGGTAATGTCTTTCCATTTGGGGTTTAAATGTCTATCAAGTCGCCATATTGCTCTTACCAATCAACCGAGCGCTGTTTGAGCTCCAGGAGTGAAGGGCTAATTCAGGCTGAACAAAAGGTTCCGTGTGGGGTTTGGCTCGCATGTGACGGGCCGGCTCCTACGGCTCTTCCTGCAGGAACCACACCTCGTTGCGGCGTCCGTAAGGCTTGAGCGGTGGGTCGTAGCTACAGCAGAAGTACTGCTTGCGCTGGAAGGGCGCCGTCTCTCCCAGGGTGCGCGTCAGACGCAAGGCCTCAGCCCGGAACTCGCTCTCTGCAGCGAAGCCTCCGAACTGCCTGCAAACGGAAAATAAAGACTCTGGGTTCATGTTTATATGTAGGAAGGCCCCAAGGAGAAGGGATATGTTCACTTAGGCGCCCAAAAAAGGAAATTACTACGTTGTGTAAGTCATAGACGCATGGGGGGGGGGGGTAACTTAAAGTGGATTGCCCTTAACGACACCTACAGTGTGTAGACCGTCATGCCGGACCGCTCCTCGATCTTGATGGCACTGTCGGAGGGGGCCGGGGGCATCATCTGGTAGCCGGAGGGGATGCGGATGGCGACCACCAAGCGGCGAGACAGAACGCCGTCGTTGCGCGGGTACACTGTGATGATGATGGGAGCTGCCGTGCCCATGGCCTCGCCTCCGTGCCACACAGGAGGTTGAGTTTAAAAAGAGGATAGGAGACATGAGAAACTCCTCGAGCAACACGCCCGGATGTTAAGGTCAGGATTTGTGGCATTTTTGTGTAGCAAACATGTGATTATGCAAATAGCAACAGAAGCATTGTACGAATGTGAACAGGTGAAATGCTGATTCTGCACAGAGGCCCAGATGTCACACTACACAGTTTAGTTTCAGTTTGTCTGCTGACCTAAAGGTGTTATCCAGACTTATCCTCCCATGAAGCTAAGCCGGCTCAAGTCTGACAGCTTCGACTGCACCAATAGTTTGTTCTTCAAAATGAGGATGGAGACATAAGTCGATCCCATCTCTGATTGGCTCCTTCAGGCCACCAGTTAAATGTACACAGATGTCTTTCTTCTTTTTATTACGTTCCATCAACTAGTGCTTTTCACACTCTTGTGACAGATATGGGCTTGAGCGAGGCCCAGCCCTGACATGAAGCGCAGCTCATGAGTCCTCCACTAAGTTGGGGTGTCCCCCATGGAGCCTACCTTGTTCGTTGCTCCCCCCGATGTACATGAGCAGCTTCCTCACCAGCTCCCCTGTGACTTGGTCAAAGGATCGCCCCTCGGACGAGACCACGGCGTATTTGGCCCCATCGTACCGCCGCACCTCAAAGCTAACTCCATCCTGGGGAAGGAAAGAGGAAGATCCCAGGGGGGGGGGGCATCAAGCAGGTCAGCCACAGCTACACATTGCTGCATGCACGAACGCACACTCTTTTCCCGGGGGTTTGGTCCACGGGAGAGGTTAAGCTCGGACGTGATTCACCTCTGACACACTGATGTTGTCCAAAGGACAAAAGCCTTGAACTGGGGGGTAAAAACTCACTGAGTCTCTGTGTGACGGGACATGTGTGTGGGGAACCAACAAAGATCAGATGAAACGCATGTACGCTGATCTGATTTAGGTTCTTCTTCTGCTCCGCACGGTGCAGTCAGCCTGCAGATGATAATGGGCGAGAGATGTCTTACATAACACACACACACTCACACACACACACACACACACACACACACACACACGTCCCTTCGCCCCCAGACACACAGCTCCAACAGATGCAACAGTTTTGCATTAAATATGATTGGAGTGAGGCGAATGTGGAGCACGGCCACTCAGCTGTGCTGCTCAGCTGAGCAATAACTTTAATATGTTTTGATGGAATCTGGCCAAAGCAGAGACTGTGATGCAGGTTACAAGAACAGCTCCTCATGCCACTAATGTGATTATTGTGCGTTTGTAGCTCCCTGTGTGTTTGTTGGACGTCTTCCAGGCATTTGCCCTGTGATTCTCATAGTCTTTACCGTGGGTCTATGAAAAGCTGCTGTCAAATACATAAATCATTGATTTTTTGTTGTTCATCCTAAATGAAAGCACTAAAAAAGACAGTTATGGAAATACGCTCTGGGGTTCTTTTGTGACAGGTACCGCCGGCTGCTGCATGGTTAGCACAAGGGTTAGTTATTAACATTGTGTACGGGTGACATGCCGTTACAGAGAGAGCCTGACTTCAGTTAAGCAGTGCAATTAATGTGTCGCTGCTGTGTGTGTGTGTGTGTGTGAGATTGGGTGTGTTTAGCTGCTGCCTTCTGCCATCTTCTACAGTAATAATGACTCTGTGCCGGAGGAGTGTGCACAAAAGCTATTATCAACACCGTGACAGTTAAATGGCCATTTCATGCTCTGCTTAAATAATCTCCATCCGTTAGCAAGCTCCTTACTGAACTCCGCTAAAACGTCGGCGTCTTCCTGGCGTGCATGTGTGTGCACGTGTGCACGTGTGCGTGGGCCCCTCCAACTGGTCTGTATTCTATGTCAGTTTTAATTAAGAGTGTAGGCTGTCAGAGTGGATCAGGTGGAAAGCTCTGATTTCGATTCCGGCTGCTCAAGCAAGTCAGTCAGAGATTTGATGAGACTTGAGCTAAAGGCTGTTCACACACAGCAGTGACCTTTGACCTCAGTGATAGAAATCTTAGATCATTCATTATAAACACCTTTGTCCCATACTTGAAATCGTTGAAACTCTGTTTTTTGTAGAAAAAAAAGAATTATTTGGTTGTGGCCGTTGTCAGAACAGCTCAGACTTCCAGCATGAGTGTGTGTGCGTGTGCGTGTGTGTGTGTGTGTGTGCGTGTGTCACTTTGGGTCACTTGATTCCCTGCCTGTCATGAAGTCCTCTTTGTCTCGGCCTGTGTGTGTCCCCCAGTCAAAAGGGAGCTGCTATTCAAAGCTGATTTCCAACCCTGTGCCAACCGTGACATTACACGGCTACATGCACATGCACGTGCCTCAGTTCAACAGCACACATCCCCAGGTTTTATATGTCAATTATATTATATTACATTAATATAACAAGGGAGGTGGGGTGGGGGGGGGGCGTGCCCTTCCTCCTCGATGACGTCAGCCGTGGACGGTCACTGTATCGGTGCACACAGTCGGTTCTTGTTTGTGCTCAAAGGTTTACCGACAGTAAGGTCTCACGCACCCGCTACGTCACACATGACCACGTGAGATGCCATCATGGGGGTAGATAATGGTTTTTGTTACACAAAACCCACCGCGACCCGCGTGCGTTCATGGCTGCGGGCTGCTGACGGGGTGAGGACCTCCGGCTGCCCCCCCACTGCCCCCCCACTGCACAGCAGGGCCTCTTCATCGGTCACACGCAGCGAGGTTACGGAGGTTGTGACGACGTAACGTGCCCGTCCCCGTGTTTGTAAGTGCGCATCACGGTGACGTCCGCCGCCAGGCTCTTTGTTCCGGGGGGTGTCGGGGGGAGGAAGTTTGGGCGACAGGTGTCCGCGCGCTGCTCACCTTACCTTGGTCTCGCTGCTGAGCAGTTTGTATTCCGTCTCCTCGGTGTTTCCGAACAGAGAGTTCTTGAGCATGCCGAACATGGCTCCTCGCGCCGCTCCTTCGAGCCTCTTCTGCGTCCTTCGTCGTTTTTTTCTTCTTCTTTTGCAAGGCAACTTTCTCCCTGGCAGACCCCCCCCCCCGCTGTCGCTTTTTGTGTTTTTTAAAACAAAAAACCCCAAATAATACACCCTCCCACCCAAACGCCCTGGATAAATAAGAGAAAGTAAGAGGATCCAGATGCTCGGATTGTCCTCCGGAGGAGGGAGCGCGCGCCTCGTTCCTCCAGACTTCTCCACAGATGTCGTCTCCCTCTCGGAGGCACAAGTCAATGATGCTGACTCCTCGAACAAATCAGCCTTCACCGTGACGGGCGGGGTTACTCCACCCTCCTCCGCCTTCTGCTCTCTCTCTCTCTCTCTCTCTACAACCAGCCCGACGCTTACTTACATCACCAGCTTCATAATGTATCCTCACCGCTTCCTAACATTAGAATAACCTCCAGTGGCATCGTCACTCCGTCTGTGAGGGCGGGTCGCTCCGTGGATGCACGAAACAGCGGGGAGCAGAGGAGCACATTTGACTCCAGCTGTTAGTTTGTCAGGACGCATCGGACTTCGTTTCCAGGACGTGTGCGCGTGCGCGTGCGTGCGGGAGCAGGGCTTGGGTCTTACTCCCTGTGTCACTGCGTGGCTTGCTTTAGGGTCAGTCTATTTAAATTCAGACTGAAGGCAATGTTAGTCACCACTGGAGAGGTAACGGAAAGGAAGATTTAATGAATTAAAAGGAGAAAGTGGGATGAATAACAGTGGGTGAGGACCGCTGAATGAGGGGTGGACAAGAGGGAAAAGATAACGGAGAAGCTGTAATACTGCGATGCAACTTACCGTAGACTTACACAGGTTCATGTTTTTAGTCCATCCTCACATGGATTCATAAAGTATGAGTAGAAACCAACTGCCAAAAAGGCAGTCAATACTTCAGAGGACAAACAGTAAATAACAAAACAACTTTGCAGTGATAACAGACATGAATTCACCAGGCTATTTATGAACACCTGGTTAGTTAGTCCCACGCACATAACGTACAGTTGAATTGATATGGGGGCAGGATATTTGTTAATGGGTTATAACGGGCAAATAAGTTCCTAAAAACTCCCAGAAAGTGTAAGCAACAGCGACTGATATGAATCACAATAAAAACGGTGAATGGTTGCTTTTGCCTTTTTACTGTTGCATAAACACAAGCAAACGCAGGTGTGGACAAGCTGTAGAATATTTACAGCCAAACAAGAGATTTATTGCAATCATAGTATACATTTTCACAGCTGCTTCAAACACTCTCCCATCGGATTATCCTCGTATTGAACACTGGTAGAAGAACACAACAGGAATAAGTCGAGATTCCCTTCAATCTGCCAGACTCCAGTCAAACATTCATCACTTGTCATGAGAGGAATTGTGTGAGACAAGATGAATCAGCCACAGAGGGATCATTATCAGTGTCAGGTGTTTGTTCCAAAGTGGCGCTCCCTCCGGTGTCCTCACTTCTCCCAGCCTTTACCTCCTGGCTGAGTGGGCAGCCTGAGGCCCACCATGGCAGCCGCTGACTTCGTGCTGGCCTCTCCTTTGCTGTGGTACAGCTCGTGCAGGGCCATGTGGGTCCTGGTGGACGCCAGCAGACACAGGTATGTGTGCGAGTCGTGGTTTAACTCCTGCTGGGCTCTGCAGTACCTTTCTCCTGTTACCTGGGAGAGGGGGGGGGGTCAAAGAAAGAGAATATGAGTAAATATCAATCAGTGATGCAACACTGGATGACGTGCATGTTTTTGTTTTCTTCCCAAAATCCGTCACAGCAGAGAAAAATATTATTAAGTTAACATTTATGGAGCTAAAAGCCTTCGAGTCTCGCTGGTGGCAAAAAGGGAGCTCGCAGTGACTCCACTAACAACCACAAGAACAGCAAGCGTGGCTACAGTCCCTATAGAGGTCCCCATATGCATTACAGCGCCACAGGGTTTTTCCAGAGCCGGGACAAATACACCCTGACAAGCAAGAGTTGCTCCAAGCCATTTTGCTTCAGTGCCTGCTCATGCATTAGATGAGCCTTGTGAGCCATGCTCTCCCGAGCATGAATAATGCAAGCTGTAAGCCTATATGCTGAAGCAGCTATACTGTGTGCACAGAGTGTGGTTGTAAGGAGTTTAACAGTTAAACTCAGGGCTTCTTTTGACAGAACTGTGAGGATGAATGTTGTTATTCGAAATGACCTCTGAACCATTCTACCTCATAGGGCTCTGGAGAAAACCCCTTAAAACGTTGCTACAAGTGTCTAAATGATCCCGCGAATACATTACAACTTGATTACCTCAAATCTATTGAAGCTGTCTTAAGGATTTAATGACACATTTTTGAGCGTGGTCCTGTACATAATCAATTTTAGTTCACATTAACACCATTAAATGACAAAAATGTACACATAATGAACAAATATATCCACGAGGGAATATAGTTAACGTAAGTGATGCAATTTACCAGACATTTTATCACCTGCGTATGGCGTTAGCTGCGAGCTATGCTAACTCTTATTAGCTGCTAACGTTAGCATGTCCTTCTACTTCCAATTCACCTTGTGCTGAACTTTTGGTTCTACGATTACAGAGAAAGCCCAAACCCTCTGCGCAGTCAAGTTGGGGGTTCACGCTACGCACACGCGTTTGAATGGTTAAAGGTTTCCACTTAACTAGCAAAACGGAAACGTTCTCCTTTTAGTCAGTGCAGGGCTAGCGTTAGCTTACCGTATGTAAGCTAACGCTAGCCCGGCACTTTCAATCCAGTTTGTTATGCTAGTTAGCTAACTCAGCTAATGTTAACTGAAACCGGAAAATCACCTTATTCTTACGAAACTGTTCCATTATATAGTTGTAAGCCTGTGACCGTTTATAAGTTGGCCCTTGGATGGCACGTAGTTCTTTTAGTATTCCTCGGCAGACTCGTAGAGGGGATGACAGCGCTGCCATCTCTGCGGTGTTGTGGTCGTGCGGCTTGCGGGGCCAGGGACGCTCAATCCATCCCCGCACGGTCGACCACGCGCCGACCACAAGGTGGCGATGGGTCCCAATGATGCTTTTGCGACACGTGCTTTTTCCACGGCAAATATCCCCTACTTGGGACAGTAAGTAGGAAACATCCAGTAGCCTGAATTTAATTTATATTGAACACATATCATTACAAATGTCGCGTAACGGAATGTTCTGCCTGTGTTCCCCGTCCAGTGTTCACCAAACTAATTCCACCGGCCTCCTCCATCTGTGTGTCGGAATCCCGCCGCAGGAGCCCACGGTAAGAGCATGTTAAGACTCATGAAAGCACCATACGAAGTAAACAGCGGAGTGACTGTTCCAGCACGTTTACAGCAGTTATTTATACATGGTTAAACACACCGTTCTTATTGTGTCTTATCGTATTGGGTTTTCAAAGGAGCCACATGGCAGGTGTTTGCTTTGGGAGGTCCATCCAAGACTAGCTAAGAGGGAGGAAAGCTGCACTTGGTCGTCTTGTCACATCCGAGGACAAATGGACTCCTCTTGCAACTTCATCTAAGGTAATGTGTTTAGGTTTTGATGCATGAAGGTGAACAGAGATGTCCTGAAAAGCTGCTACTACTCTGCCTCACACACGCCGCTGTGTCGCTGGGAGAACATTTGGGCTCGAGTTTGATTTTGAATCAAGCGACTACTGTCTGATAAACGAGTCTGCTGAGGAGACCGAGGGGACTGTGGAGACTTGTGATCATATTTGGTTTCTGGATCAGTCAGTCTCTCTGTCTCCCTCTGCCTCTGTACTATAAATAATAATAATAAGGGAATACGTTTAAAACAAAAGTGTAATTGACCTCACTCTCTTTTTCAGTGGAAGCCATCTATCAAGCCAAAGGCACATAATGGCATTAAATGTAATGTTTTTTTTCTAAATTCATTGATAGCATTTTTGGCTGCATAAACAAGGTCAAAAAATCTAGACAGAGGCCTAACTAAACTGGAGATTGACTGCACTCTTTACCTCCTGAAGGGTGCTTTTGACCACCTATCTCCTCGTGCTTCTGGCTTTGAGTTGGACACTTGAGAGCAGTCATCTGTCACCATGGCAACGCTGAGTTTAGCTGAGGGCGAAATGCAGAGAAAAAGGGCCGGCCTGCTTTTCACAACTCCACGTACTCCAAACCACAATTCCCTTTTTGTGCTTTTTCCGGTTAGTGTGGCGCGTGGAGAGAGCGCGCACGGGGTCACAAGGTGACGGTGCTCCGTGCCACCAAGAGGGACCAAACCCGTGCAGCTTCCACATCGGACCAGTCGTGCAGCTCTGGCGGGATTCTGCAGCGGCAGCTTTGGCCTCAGAGGCGACGTCGGGAGGTGTGCCGTCGACTGCAGGTCACCAGTCACCAGACTGGTTGGTCCGACACTACGGCAAGTTCCCAGTGTTTCCACTTATTTCAGCTCATGTATTGATTACTGACTCTAGGGGGAGCCAGTCTCTTATCAGTTCAACACACCCATTTGGTTCCTCGACATTTGTTGGAAGAGGCACCCCTCTCTCCTTCCTTCTCCTCCTCATCTCTCTCTACCCTCTCTCTCTCTCACACTCTTTCAATGAATACTAATGCAGCGAGTGGGCCCACCTCCCTTCCTCCCATCTTTTTCTCAGGGATGGGCGGGAGAGGGGAGACGTAGCAATATTCCAGCTCAGTATCCTTCCTCATGATGCAGGCAGCGCTTGACTAGCAGCGGCCGCCGATGCCTTTTTTTTTTTTCCTCTCCAACTGAGCAATATTGGTGATACTGTGTGTTGCTGCCGCAACAATGTCCAACCTGTGCGAGTGGCACGTGATATCAGACCAGAGTTGAGAGAGCAGGGAAAAGGACATCTGTGCCTGCTTTTTTTTTGTCATCTGGATGGGAAGTCTTTTTTGGGAGGAGAGACAGAAGAAAGCAGAAGGAAGCCAGGGAAGGGGAACAACTGGCAACAGCCAATCCCCCCTTCCACATTTAGACTGGAGACAACGGAGGCCACTGGAGTATTTGCTTTTATCTTTCGTTTTTTGTTCTTTTTTTTCCTCATCGCGCTGCTGGGAGGTGCTTTACCTTTTCATTTGCTTGCTCTCTCGGTCCTCTGTCTTCTCATCTATTTCGCCATTTATCTGGTCAACAATTTCTGCCATTTATGAGCCAGACAAGGAAGGAGAGAGAGCGAGAGGCAGAGAGACAGAGAAAGAGAAAAAGAGGAGGGGGATTTGTTCATTTTTTTGCCCCTAAATTCTCTTTTTTTGGTTTCTTTCATGCATTCTGCCGCCCCTCACCATTGCCGTCCCTTTCTCTCCCTGTGCAGCCCACGCTCCCTCCTCCCTTCACCGCCTCCCTCCTCCCCCCTTGCCCTCTCCGCCTTCCCCCCAACCACCACTCTGCTCACTGTCCACCAGTAACTTTGGCTACTTTTTTGACTCCATCAGTGTTTTAATTTCCTTGCTTTAAAAAAGCCCCCCCGCCCCCCTCTTCATAGAGACATTTTAATTGGCTTGCTTGTATTTTCTACTTATGCCCTTTTCACTTTTGTACCTTTTCATATTTCCTTTTTCCCCCTTCTCTTTTTTCCTCCTACCGTCCTATGCATCTTTTTTGGGCGATTCTTATTTCAAACCATAGGTAGGTCTTTTTAGTGTTTAGTGTCTGTCTCAAAGTCTTTGTTCCTTGTCTGTGTATGCAAGGTGTTTTTTGTGGGGTGCAAATATATTCGGACACACACACACACACACACACACTGGCCCACAATCCTGCCCTGGTATAACCACGCTCCCTTTGCACCCGGCTCTCAGCTGATTCTCATGCCGTGTCATCCTCACGCCACCCCCCCCCCCCTTCATACTGTCATGTCAGTGTTTTCTGACTGTTGCTCGAACAAAGACCACGGCGTCCCAAGCCCTCATCTCTATGTTGCACAAACCTCCGTTCTTCCATGAAAGCGTTGAAATGTCCCCTCCTGTCCCCTCCCTCCCTTTTGTCTCACACCATCATGTCCTTTTTTTGTTTGCCGTCACACACATTGAGTGACGTTCCCCATTTGGCCCAATAGAAAGTGATTGTACATTAGGATGAAACAGTGGTGCGTTCAAGTTCCCTCGCCACATGTTTGAGGAAACCGAGCTGAGGCCCGGCCCACGAGCGGCGTCGCGTCAGAGCGCCATTGTGAGCCGGCGCTCGCTCCGTTCTGTCGGGGTGTCATCTGTGCTCATGCACTCCTTTTTTCTCTGCCCTCCTTTCCTCTCTCTCTTTCCCTCCCTCCCTCCCTCATCTTTGTGAAATGACTTATTCTCGCAGACAGACACACAAGCACTCAAAGAGAATGGACTAAAAGCAAAAACGCCTTTTTCATCCAGAGGATTCTTTCCCTTTTTTTTCCCTCCACAATAATTTTCACTTTGCGTCAAGCTTGAATCTCTTCAAATCACCTTTTTTTCCCTCTGCATCTCTTTTTCTCCATCAGTTCCATTCTCTCGCGTCCTGTGAATTATCCACCCAGTGGTTTATTTGTTGTCTCGTTTCGTCCTTTCATCTGAGGAAATGTCATATCCGAGCACTCGTACGTCATCGACTTCCTCGCATCTGAGTCGCTGTTTATTTTGCGTTTTGGTGATGTAATTTTGCAATACCTTGTTTTGAAATATAAGGGATTATTCACGAATAAGCTTTTGGCAAGAAAAACAGACAACAAGATTGCTCAAAAGAATTGAGCTGATAACTGAATAGTAACTGGATAATTTGGAGTGTGTGTGTTTGTGTGTGTGTGTGTGTGTGTGTGTGTGTGTGTGTGTGAGTAAGAACTACAGAGAAGCACAGACAGATTCATAGTAAATTAACGCAAACCACAAAACTCATTTCCTTATCCATCCTCTCTTTATTTCTATTTTCCTTTTATGTTTCCATCGTCCCTTTTTTCTTCCTGAAGGAGATTTAACGCCTCTGCTCTTCATCACATGCAGATAATGGGAAGTGGGACTTTTGAGCAGCCGTCACCACGATAAAGGCATTCTGGATTGAGCTGTTTTCCTGAGGAATTACCCTTTAAATCCTGGATTTGATTCCAAGCAAAAAAAAAACAAATTAACATAATTATTTATTATAACTGTCCTAAATCAGGGACTTTTTGACTTTTTGTAATGGACTGAAGCTGATTGCAATATTCCTTTTTTCAGCCATGAATCTTAATGGGATTTCACTAACGCGGATTAAAGACTCAAGCCACATCTTTGTCTATTAGTTGATGTAACAGCCGGCCTACAAAATCCATTACATTTAATGTTTCCTAATGTTAAGGGTTAAGTAGGTGAGTACGGCGCTTTGAATCCACACATGCTACTGCTGTTGCATGTTTGGCATGATGGTTAAATAATATAAATATTAATCATGTCTGTCATTAAGTCACTATCTTTGCATGTGTGTGCGGGGGTGTGTGTGTGTGTGTGTCCGTACTGTGTGCGCGATGATGGGATATTGTGGGATTATTGAAGATCAGTCATTTCCCTCGCACCACTTATCCTTTTGTAGTGAACCCTAAGTCTATTTCTGACACATTTTATCCATGTGAAATAAATCCACACACGTGTACTCGCATCTGATGGCGCAAAAAAAACGAAGAAAATCTCACATTTGGAAATAAATCTCCGCTTCATGCTTGGTTCTGTTTCTAATTAGCTGCTCTCCGCCTGATGGAGGATCCACTTCTGCCTATCACAAAACTTCTGTTCAGTTCTGCTTCACACTCTTATTTAAACCTGAGGTGTGTGTGTGTGTGTGTAGGCGCTTCCATTATCAGAGCACATAGTCAGATCAATAAAGTCATCTACATGAAGGGACAGACTTCATCTGCCTTTTCTCCATGCAATTATTTTTATCTGCTGTTATTTCAAAGATCCCAAAGTGCTTCACAGCCGGAGAAAGACAGTAGATCTCCGACTGAAGTGTGTCGGACTGAAATCTTGAGTCTGTCTGCAGCAAAATGCGATTCACACACACACACACACACACACACACACACACACACAGAGGCTTTGTCCATCTATCCATCATGGGTACATCCAAGGTTGACCCCTTTCCTCTGATTAACTTTCCCATCATTTGGTTGGCAGCCGCTTGGATCCATAAACGACGTGTGTGTGTGTGTGTGCTGCACAGTCAAGGTTAACGCTACGTACCTGTGAATCCCACCTGGGACCCGCCCCGTGACCCGGGACCATTACCCATTCTGCGCGGTGCTCTTGGCACACATGTGACCCGTGCAGCTTCTCTGCAGATGGGCACTTAAGCCCAGGCAGCGTGTCACAGCTGTCACGCCGCAGAATGGACGTCTCGGGTGCCAGCGCATGCCCCTGACACCTGGCTCGCCGCGGTCTTTCTTCTGTGAGGGCCAACGAAACGGTGCAGCTTTCACCGCCGTGCGAGAACGCCGCTCTGCCGCCATGTTGTTCAGAACGCGATGCGGCCCGATGGACTATATTTAAGTAAAGGATGCTGATTTAAGTTTTGTTCAGCTAGTTTAGGCCGTAATGGGACGTTATGGGGCTTTGCTTGTGGTGCTCAAAGCAGAGGGGGTGGGGGGGGGGTGGAAGCTACAGTACCAGTCAAAAGTTTGGACACATTTTCTTATTTAATTCAAGGAGAAGGTGTGTCCAAACTTATGACTTGCGTTGGGAAGATGGATATGGCTGAGCATCACTTCCATGGAAGTGGAGAGGGGAGTCGGGGGGGACCGTTGGCTCCTGGTCTACTTCATGACCCCATTTAGGGTCACACACGCGTCTTGTGTCTCTGAGGAGACAGACTTCGTAAGAGGAAGGCAGCATTGCGTAATTTACCGACCCGGCCAAAAAGTGGCACCGGAGTTAAAGGTTGTTTTCCAGCCTACTTCTAAGAGTTAAAGCGCACCTCGTCCTTAATGAATAGTGTTTGTGTAAACATGGCCACCAGATTCTTATCGAACAATACATGAGTTGTGTTGGGTGACCGGGGCACCTCCACATATTTCCAGCCTACTGCCAAATTTCCTTTGTGTTTGGAAGAAGCGCTCGATGCCAGAAGCTTACGTGGAGACAGAAGTCTGCCAAAAGTCTCCGAACAGAGCTTAAGAGATTCTCACAGGCACCGTGTTTGCAGTCGTCATTGATAAACAGGCCAGGAGAGGAGACAGCAGGGGCATAATCCCATCTCCTCTTCCCCTCCGTCTCTCCCTCCTCGCCATGTGCCCCCGATGCAGCTCCTGTGTGTGCAGTACCACGAGATCAGAACAAACCCAGAACATGCAAAGACGATCTGAAGTCTGCCTCTGATTCGTGTCTGTGTGTGTGTGTGTGTGTGACGCTGCGTGACCACCTCATCCATCATCTTGTTAAACGAGCCGGGCGGCGGCGCCGAGCTCCGTCCAAAGCTCGTAACTTTGTGCGTCTGAATCCCGTTTGACCATTAGAGAGCGAGCATGTGGGCCGGTGTTAAAAAGTACATCTCGATAGTCTTTATTTGATTTCTTATTGGCAGAGTATTCACTTCAAGCGAGTGGAATATGGGTCATGATCTGATATAAAAAGGATATTCAATTATTCATCGGAGCTGATTAAGAGGACTTGTATCGACCCAGTCGCTGTCCATGAGAGGGGACGGGAGCGCACACACACACACACACACACACACACACACACAGTAAATGGGAAAAAGCAACATTTAGGTCCCTTTTGTGGAATTAGTGGGAGCTAGGAAACAAGCTAGAACTGCCTGGGCGCTTCCAGGGAGCAGCGTAGGCCTTCTTTGATGTTTTAATCTACAGAACGTTCACCCCCTTCTGTTTCACGTGTCAAACCGAGCACACGTGACCAGCCTGTGTTTACATGTCGCTGCGTGTGTGTGTTCACGCGTGTCCTGTGACTTTGTGTGAGGTCCCATCAATCTATTAAATATGAAAAGTACAATCTGTTACCCCGCAGAAAGCGGTTTATTATTCATCGACACATTTCAATTAATCATTCATTAACCTAAAGAATGTCTCACACTCTCCCCTTCCACAGGCTCCTCGTGGGCCGTGTGTGTCACACGAGTTATAATCTGGATTAATAGGAGCTATTTATTATTCGTCTGATCTGCGTACTGTCGTTGGGGATGAAGGCAGAGACATTGAGTACTACACTACCATTTTTGGGGGTAATGTAAAATGAATCATGCTGGGCTGGATTCCCCTTAAAATCACACACACAGGAAATGAAGGGGAAAAATATAAAAAAATTCTAACCACAGAAATGTGTTTTTTAAATGTCCCGCTCTATAATGAGCTAATTAACGCAGGGGGAGCGGGTCAGAGGTGTGGTTTGATTGGAGTCTAGCAGACTGCGACCTGCTTCTAACCCAGCTGTGCTGCTTGTTCCCTTTGCAATAAACAGACTGGCGGACGTCAGACACACAAGCGGCGCCCAACCACTCTTCGGAGGAGCGAGGGGGGGGAACGGAAGCTGCTCCCGTGGAGTACAATTACCTTCCAAATTGCTGCTTTACCCTCTTGACCCATCAAGGATTTTACCTAAAACTGCTGTGAGTCCCCAATCCACACTGAGAGGCTGATGTTGCTGCAGTGTTATTCATGAACATCTGTATTTGCTTCAACGAGCCGCACGCACCTAATGATGCTGGGAGAGATCAATGAATCCTGGAGACCAGATGATGCTTCAGTCATCAGAGGCCAGCTGGTCGGAGCAAATACACCTGGCGAGATTTACTGGTTCCACTGTGTTTAAAGCCTTTGGAAATATTAAAAATAAAACATATTCCATAAGACACAACAGCTGCTGACAATCAATGCCCACGTCGTCTCTCCTCCTGTGCTTTGCTTGCAGTTGAGCCTCCCTCAGTCTGAGGATATGAGAGGGAGAGAGGAGTCCCAGGCCGCACCATCATGCTACTTCTGAGACGCCGGGATGAGACTTTGGCTGGCGAAACACAAGGTGAGGCGCCGCCGGGGCACGGACTCCAGAGGGAAGTGTGTGTGTGTGTGTGTGTGTGTGCGCCTTCCCTCAAGAGCTGAGTGACGGATGGTCTAAAGCTCGGAAAGGATGCTGCGTATCTCACGCCAGCTTTGCTCGAGGGTGATGGTTCAAGGTGGGGCCCTCAGATGAATGGTTTAATCCGTTATTTTTTATTTTTTTAGCACTTCAGTGGAAGCGTGGACGTCCAACGCGCCCTCGTCGACTATTGGCTTAATTTGCATTGCCTTACAGCATTGATCTGGCAATTAAGGGATTTGTAGAGTGAGATTCTGTTTGCGGCTGTTGGGATGCCCCCTCCCTGCAGGAAGGAGGCATCGTGAGATTAAAGCAGGCCGTCGTTGACCCAATGTGGCCCACGTGAGGCCTTTATCACCACCGGCACATTCCGCTTTTTATCACGCGTTCATCTACTCCCTCCTTCGTGTTTTTTTTTTTTTTTTGCATTATTTTTTTCTCTCAAGTTCCACCAGCTCTCCCCCTCTATCTGTCCCCCCCCCCTTTCTTCCCTCTCCTTCTGTTTTCCTCCCTCCCCATGCACTATTAATCAGCCGTGGCGTTTAAGAGACTGAGCGTCGGTGCAGAGGAGCAAAAAATTGAGAAACTTTCCACTTTTTTAAAATATTAATTTATGCGAGGCACTGGTTGTTGTGATGGGATGGTGAACACGCTACGCATGACGCAGTGACGCAGTGACGGCTCTGACTTTAGCCGGCAGCAGGGCGCGGCTTCGTAGTGAAGTGCCTCGAGTAACGCTGACGCTGCACTTTTTGCCTACGATGGCCTTGCGTCATAAAACATTACCATATAGATGAATTAAGAGAGGCGGGGAATCTCATTAGCAGCACCGCCTTCTGTGAGAAGTAATCACACGCCGGGTCACAGGTTATGGGTCGGCTCGGCCTGCCATCAGAGTCCAGCTCTGACATAAAGGGTAAGGAAGGAGAAGAAAACACCCCACTGGTTGGAATAATAGTTAAATGAGGAGCGTATGTCTCATGAGTATTTTAAAAGCTTTATATACAGCTGGTGTGTACCTAACCTGATTGGGTTCATCATTATATCGGTGCCATTGATGGAGTGATGCATGTCTCCAAGAAGAGCCCCTCACGTCTGCATTGCTCCTTTAGCTTTCTCTTTTCATTCTGCTGTTGCATTCTGCAGCTTGTTTTGGGAGATCATTCATAACTGACATCATTCTTCTTCTCTGGCCTTTTTGTTTGCTACGGACCAGATGTGGAACATTGTTTTCTTTCTCGTGTGTTGTCCTTGGTGTGTTTTTCTAAATTTGAATTCAAGAGTCTGTGAGTTAAGAGGCTTTCGATGAAGAAAAGAACAAGAGAAGAAGAGGAAGAATTAGTATTTGTCTCTGCAAGGTAAAGCAGAGGACAGAGAGAGTGCAGCCAGGGTTTTCTCTGGGACACAATGGCTTGTCATGTTCTGTCTTTTGTGTTTTGTCACTACATAAAAATGGCCCTGCAGTGTGTGGGCTCATCTCATTAATTCAATAACTCCGTCTTATTCAAAGAAACTTTTCAGGCACGGCAAACTCGCCGCGGCACATTTGTCTTTGTAATGAATTCCAAACACATTGTTACACCTCAGCTTCACTGATGTTCAATTATCTCGCAATTGAATGCGCTTGTACAATACAGCGAGTCTCTGGTGGGTCATTTATCTCAGAGTTATCATTTCATGTTAATTGAATTTGGGCCGTGGGATGACGTGTTTTTTATTGATTTTTTTGCTGGACCTGAGAACACAGCTGAGGTCCGTGTGGGGCACCGATCGGAGAGATTAGTGGTTCCTGCCTCTCAATTAGTTTTCTGAAACACCTTTTGTAGTCAATAACGAGTGCGGGTTGTTTTAAGAAAAGCCACCTGAAGACACCTTGACTTGCAAAGGATGACGTCGCTGCATATTGAGGCTACACGTTGCCTTCTACTTTTAGCCTACATCTGGTCTTCTGGTCCTCTGCTGCTGTAGCCCATCTTCTCAGAGAAGCTGTTCTGCCTTCCTTGGTGGTGACAAGTGGTTATTTGAGTTACTGCTGCCTCTCTATCAACATCTCAAACTCGATGCATTGAGCTGTCATGTGATTGGATGATTAGCAATTTGTGAACAATTAAACGGGTGTACACACACACACACACACACACACACACACCTTCCTCTTTGCCTTAAAGCCAGGTTTTCTGTACTGTTGAGCGGAGGGATGTCTGCAGCTGTTTGATTTTTATACTGCAGCAGTTGAGACGGTGAAATCCATAACACGGGGTCTCAGAAGAAAACAGACAAACTTTCCCTTGCAGAGTGAAGTAGAGCCGACATGCAGTCTGGCACAAGCGGAGAGGGAAAGGTTGAGCGTTTTATTTTAGGGCAGCTCCTCTGATCCACCTATGTCATCGTTCCTGAGTCCTGTTACACCCTCTGAATATGATGAACGCCTTGTTCTTTAAGTGACGGATTTAATGGTGGAAACGCTAGACACCCCCCAAACTATCCATTAGTATTATATGATTTCAGCTAATACATGCGTATTAGTGCCTTGATTCAATGATATTTAGGATCTTCCAGTATTTCAGCTCGCTAACCTTTTGGAAGGCGCTGCACCGCTGTCAGAGGCCTGCTCTTTGCACTGGTGAACACAAGCCAGAGTGCATGTGTCTAATACACAGCGTCATGACAACAGCTGGCCAATTAATTTGCCACAAAGGGGAGATGGTTTGTTGGTGGGTGGCGACGGACAATCGGATGAAAGAGGAGAACCGAGAGGGCACGTGGGTGTGACACAGCACCTTTGGAGGGTCGAGTCCTGAGTGCAAGCGCCCCTGTGTCTCTTTGTGTGTGTGTGTGTGTGTGTGTGTGTGTGTGTGTGTGTGTGTGTGTGTGTGTGTGTGTGTGTGTGTGTGTGTCGCTGATGGGGCGGGTTGCGCTCGAGGAGAACTGGGGGGCAAATGAAGTGTCAGCCCAAGAATGTGCAGCATCAAGAGATTTAAGATTCTGTGATAGTGCTGATCAATCAAACACAGTGGATTTGATCAAACCAGGGAGAGTTTTTTTATTTATTTAACACATGAAAAAACAAAATGAAACTTGTATTACCTCATTGGACGGAGAGATAACCTAAAAGAGATCATGGCGGGGCCAAGGGTTGCACATAAGGAGAAACATACGAAGGCCAATGTAATGTGTGTAAATGTAATGTGATCACCGCAGGCAGCACACGTACACGTGGGCGTAATCAATAGCACGCAGGAAACATGCGAGCTGCACCTCCGCATCTTCACTGCACAGAAAGATGCAACTTATCGAACTGCAGGAGCAAAAGGCTCATGCATGAGCCATCGGTCAAATGGGGGGGGGGAACGGCACTGGTGGAGGGCGCTGGGGGCTGAGGGCACTGGTGGTGAGGTTATATATTTCATTTTAAGTCACAACAGAATGACCCCGTGGCATTATCTGTAACCGCTTCCCAAGTGTTTGATATGTATTACGAAGCAGGGAAAGCCTCAGGGAGACGTACGATGCTGCCGCCTCCTCTGGTCCACAGGGCGCCGTTGGCTCTGCATGTGCGTTTGTGTGTGTGTGTTTGTGCGTTTTAGTGCGTACTGGAATGGAGAATGAGGCAACATGTGATCGTCTGTAGGTGCGTGCAGAGGGAAGGGCACACCTTTTGTCGTAGTGTTTTGCACAGTGAGTGTGTAGTGTGTTATCTGCCTTATGATGACCTTTTGGGTTTTTACTCGTGAGGCGTGCCGACAGTGGGATAAAAGAATAAAGATTTCACCATTGAAGAGAAAAAGTGACGTCATCGAGGCGATTTGCGCTCTTGCTTGTCTCGTGGCAGTGGTGTAACTGGCGAGGCGCTGCGGCGTGCTCTAATGACTCGTGTAGAGAGACGCCGTCGCATGTTCATTACTTAACTCTGAGGCCTGGTGTGCCTTCTGCATGACGGGATTATTTCCTCCTGTGTGTGTGTGTGCATCATTCAAATTGATGCAGCCCTCCCACCGCGTGCTGTGCGTGCGCTGGCGAGGTGATGGGTCAGTGCGCATATCACACACACTGGGCTCGTGTGTGTGTTTGTGTTTGTGTGCGCTTGTGTGTCCTGTCACTGTGATTTCTGTCATGATTGCGAGTGAGCCTTAAAAAAAAAAAAAATCAATAATGGTGAGTGACGAAGAATGGGAGAGCACAGAAGGAAGCAACACACACACACACACACACACACACACACACACACACACACACACACACACACACACACACACACACACACACACACACACACACACACACACACACACACACGTGATGTCCTAGAACAGCAGCAACCATTGACAGTAAATACCGGTATGAGTCCAGACACACTGTGCTTTTCTGTTTTCTTACTTTCTACTCATCTTCCTCCTGTGATGAACCTCTTTTCGTTTCTTTCCTTGTCCTCTCTCTCTCTCTCTCTCTCTCTCTCTCTCTTTTCTGTCATGCTCTCTCTGGCTTTATCTCCCCTCTCTCACAACAGTTTTTTAATTAGAATCTGTCCGTATCAAGTGATTCTGTTACAGTGGTGATTTAAGTGGAGGGGCTGACATAAACTTAACATTACTGTCAGACCAAAGTAAATCCCATCAGCCATCGTTAAATTTGCTGCGCTGGCCATTTCCCAAAAGGCTTTTTATTCCAGAGCCAATATCTACACCACAACCCATCCATCTTCTGTTTTTCACTGATACTACCCCATCTGTTTGGTTTTTGTCTGGTGGGGTTCTCAGTACACAAGTTCAGAAGCATGCATCATAAAAAGTGCTGCTCACGTACATGCAGACCGGGCCGATACCAGAGGGCTGAGACCCATGCTGAGGTTGGAAAGCAGGGGTGTCGCAATCAAAAGCTTTCCTTTTTATAGAATATCTGAATATCACATTGTCAACAATTAGATGAATAAATAAATGCTTTGACAAAGAGGTGAAAGGTTCGCTCCATGCCAAAGTGAACCTTTCTATTTCTACCCAGTGAAGAAGACGCATGGATGTAAAGTCTGAATTTATATTCTAACAATGGTGCCCCAACCCTGGGCCTGAGACCCCCCCTACGCAGTCACATGTCACGCTCACACCCTCCGACCCCCAGTCACTGCTGCAGTGTGGACTTCCCCTCCCCGTGAGTGTCAGCCTCCGCTCCGCCACTCCTCACAGCCCCCACCTCACAGCCCCCACCTCACTGCCCCCACCTCACAGCCCCCACCTCACAGCCCCCACCTCACAGCCCCCACCTCACAGCCCCCACCTCACTGCCCCCACCTCACAGCCCCCACCTCACTGCCCCCACCTCACAGCCCCCACCTCACTACCCCCACCTCACAGCCCCCACCTCACAGCCCCCACCTCACTGCCCCCACCTCACAGCCCCCACCTCACAGCCCCCACCTCACAGCCCCCACCTCCCGCCGGCGGCCTCACTGTCTCTGGGGGAGGGGGTCGGGTCTCCATAAATCAAGATCTTACCACAGGCGCCGTGAGACGACTTTTTTAATTAAAACGGTAAATCAGACAGCGGTGATTATGAATCGTACCCGCTGAATAAAATATACACGCCTCCACCTCTTGACTCCTTCTCTCGGCGTCCCTCCTTCGCCGCTCGCCTTTTGTAACGTAACGACTCGATGCGGACGACCCGGCGCCGTTATGTCACACCAACGCGCCACTGGGCCAGTGGGCCCTGTTCTCCACACACACGCCCTCCTTCGATTGCGTGGCGCCGAGTGGAATGTGCTTTTGTCGCGTTGTGTGACCCGGAGAGGAGAAGCCGGGCGGCGTGACGGTGGGAACTAGAGGAAGCTGTTGGACGCACACCAGATGAACCGTGAACAATGGCCACCTGCAAGAGGCGGCAGCTTGTGCACGAGAGGGAGCAGCGACAGACGCTCCCCGCCAAAGGGCAGCGACCGCGGCGGCGCCCTACTGTCAAATTGAATAAATAAAGCAGATTTGGGAATTATTTATGTTCACCACAGTGTTAAAAGCCCCTCACAGCGTCTCTCCTTCAATGGGCCGTCCTTCTGTGACCTCTGCGTGCGCCTTGAGAAGCACATCCGACGCCGTCGCAGGGAGCTGCAGGGACGGGTCGGGCCTCGGCGGCGTGTGGCAGCGGACCTGGGGCCCGTCGCCACCGAGGGGGGGGGGGGCTAACTGAGCTGCAATGGTATCTTCCAGCTTCTCACAAACACTCATGGATGATAATGTGTTGCTTATCGAAGGCGCCGGAGCCAGTGGAGTCCTCGGCGTAGTCATGGCGACAGGCGAGGCTCTAGAGGTCTCCTGACCTGAGCCGCGGATCATCCTTTACACACGCCCCCCCGTTGGGTTCTATGTGCTGCCATGAATATTCATGAGTTGGCTCACCACTGAACTGTTTGAAAGTTTGTTCAAGTGCAGCCTTTTATTTATCCGTCTGAACGTTCGTGCCATGTTTAGAGTGTGAGGGGTTAAATCTGTTAAAGCACTGGATCAATATTCATTGTTTTATCAGAAGAGAATCTGATCAACAGCCTCTGCCCGTTTGTCTCGGCATCGATGTTCTGCACCGATGTATTTCACCAGCATCCTGAAACCACGTGACCCGACAGAAGGCCTCAAAGCGGGCCCCCGCCCTGCCGTCTGACCCGCAGAGGTGTCCTTGAGACATAGAAATACTACCAGCTGCAAGGTTGCCACTGCGCGGCTGACCACTGGCGCCGAGCATGTCACAGAGAGAGATGAAGGGAACATCTTTTCACAGATGCTTGTGGATGATAATAATCATCATAATAAGATCAAAAATTCAGAAGTATGTCTGTACGGTTTGGCCGGATTAGAAGAGGGTGTCCACCTGTTCCCCAGGTCCCTCTGCCTCCCCCTTCCTCTCTGAGCGTTGGATGGGATTAAATCCGGGGGGGACATCCGTAGATGTCGTTATCCCCGTGGGGAGCCTCATCATCATCATGCCGCGCCGCAGAGCGCCGCTTGGCACGCCAACCCGGAGACCGAGAAACAACAGCCTTACGTCTGCAAGAAAATTGTGCTGATCATGCAGCAGAAAACGACACCCGGAAGCGCGCCGTATGGGGGGGGGGACAACGGCAGCGCTGCGAGGCCGTGCTCCAGCAGCGTCTAATCATAGCAGGTCCCTCGCAAGAATACCTGGAGTTAATTGAAATGTGTAAAATTAGCAACAGAGTTGATGGCTGAAAATGAAAGTCATCAGTCAGTATTCCGCCTGAGGGGAGAATAGCTGCGGTGTGTTTGCAGAGGTGGTGTGAATTAGGGGGGTCTTTGGGAGATTAGGGGTGGGTGAGTTACGCAACGTTTCTTCTTTTTACTTTTGAGGGTCTGGAAACGCTTTCACTTGAAGCGGTTTCTGCAGTGGACACACGAGCATATTTCAGGGCTTCTGATGGAAGAAACGATGATTTCCACTTGAAAAAGAGGCCGATTTTGAGGCCACTCTGTTACTGTAACATCTTCTTTTACACACAACATCCACAGCCAGCAGTGGAGCGGTAGAGATGCCTTCTTGTTTCTCACTAGTACACAAACAGGAACGTCCACACCTACTAATCCAAAAAGGCAGACTCCCGGTGCCAAAAATAACAGCTTGGAATGAGATGGGTAGAGGAGGAGAGATTACTGCGGCTCTAATCTGTGAAAAGCTGACAATAAAACACCTTTAAAGTGATTACAGCGCTGTTATTGGCATGAGGGTCACTCGATGCACCCTGCTCCCCCCGGCCCTCACCTCACCTCTCAGCAGACAATGGAGTCCGGTCTCTCAGTGACATGTGGACTGAAGCTCTAATGCCGGCGCCCAATGAGGAGAAAGACAAGTCAATGAGGCGAAGCAGGAAGGAGAAAACTAAGAAGTGAAGAGGGAAGAGAACAGAGTGGGGGGGGCGGGGGGGATTTTTGAGCCGAAGCCACAAATCATGGGGAAGATTAGTAGGTGTAAATAGAAGCGCGTCCTGGAGACCCGTCCTTTATCTCCGTCATGTTCAACATTTGACAGTCTGAGGTGTGTGTGACGGCCTCTCCGTCCGTGGGCTTGATGTGCAAATAGCAACAGCTGACTGAAGGAATAAAGCGCACACACACACACACACACACACACACACACACACACACACAGCTGCATGCGGTCCAGCCCGCTCCACAGGGCCGGGTGTGTTTGATGGGAGCTCGGCCCCCTGCTGTGTTCTCTGCAGCCTGGGTGCGATATATATGAGTTTGATGGACAGGTCGCTCGGCGCTGCGCCACAACTTCCAGCATCTGTCTGTAATTTGGGCCTTATGGTGTAACAATGGTGTCGCCCCCCCCCCCCCCCCCCAGAGCCTTTGGCTGCAGGCCAGCTGGAATTTTATGATCCTGATAATTTGATTAATGCATTAAGCACGGACACTTGGCGCCGTATCTTAATTGACGGAAGGGGCAGGGTTTTTGTACGCGGGCTTTCCTTCCGTTGCGTCTAGATTGTTGGATTGTGTTAGATTGTTAACACTGGGGCTTTATGCCAAGGAGTATGGATCAAATTCAACCTGTCATATTAAGTCCATTCCTAATCCATTTGTTGTAAATGATTTATTATGATGCATTTCACTGTGGTTTTATAATGCACTCGCTGCCTGGACCTGCCCCCTGGACTCCTGGCATCTCCCTGCACAGGGCCCTTAATGAAAAGCATTCGCTTTTATTAATCTTTGCTTGCTATTTTAAAACACCCGAAGCGCACTGCACACGCGCAGAACTACTAATTCAGTGCAAATGCATCGTTTGAATGAACACAGGTGTTAAGAGGAGCACATGGTTTTGCTGATACCGGGACACCGTATTGAAGGTCGCTCATGTAACGCTCTGGATCACATGTCTGAAGTGTGTCACTGCAGCTTTCAGGAGAGTTCACTGGTTCAGCTGCTAAACTGTTGGGCCTCTTCACCTCCTGACCTTTGGCTGCATTAAAGCTGATGAATCTATATTGCAAGTATGCAACATTTTTTTCACTCAAGCTTCATGATTTGAAGCCACCACAAATACTAATGCTCTTTAATATGTGTATGTATACAAGTACGTGTGTGTATATAAGTACATTTAAATTTAGGATTTTACTGGAAAATAACAGATGTGCATGAATAAAAAGCTGCATTTTTCAATAGTTTCAATAGCACAAACCGATACAGACCTGTGGAGGGTGTTGACGGGGGTTTGAGTCTCTCCCCGGGGGGGGGGGGGGGGGGGGGGGGGGGCACCAGCTGAAGGCCGACCGGAGTTTCACTTTTAAAGTCACAACATGGCGTGACGCGTCTCTCCTCCTGATCCCCACACATGAATAAAGAGGGAAACGTGTGCAGAGGCGTAATCATAGACCACATGACTACTGCTTTCCTCCTGCCATAATTATTCCTGATATAGCAACCGTATGCGTGTCTAGTCTACAGCCCCCACGCGTTCTCTGGATTCAAACTGCATCGCTTACATCATTCATCTATCAAAAGAATGACAATTTGACAAAAAAGAGAAAAAGGCAACAAAGTTTCAGTTTAAGCCCTCACGTCTTTCCTCTCCTCACCTGTCAGCACTGTGGGTACCGCCAGAGGGTTCAGCCCCTGGACCCTAAGGAACCCCCCCCCCCCCCCCCCCCCCCAAAGACCCGCGTAGCCTCGAGTGACGCAGCAGGCATCTTGTCAGACTTATTCTGATGCGCCACGTTTCCCTCGTTGCGATTAAATGGAGAACCGGAGCCAGGGCGCCGCGCTCGACTTAACGGATGAGATAACGTTCTCATCATTGGGGGGGGGGGGGGGGGCAGAGAGAGGGTGTCTTTACGAGCTCTTATAAATCAAACCAGGACACAGATGTGAAAAGTTTTTTGTCCTCTGGTTTTCATGCAAATAACGCCATGGACCAACATGACACTTACCACATAATGGGAAGAGAGCGTGCGAGTGCAAGGGAGCGATAAGTGGGAGATTTGAGGGGGGGGGGGGGATTGTTCGAATGATAAAATGATTTAAATAAAAAAGAAACGAGGCAGGAAGAGATAAATAGCGTTACAAAATGCAGCCGTCCCTCTCTCCTGGAAACAGACCCCATCGTGGTCCCGGAGCCTCGGTCTGCTTTGGGGGGGCGGGTTGGGGGCGGCGGGGGGGCAGTGGTGGTAAGTGTCGGCTTCAGAACGCGGCGTACAGACACGGGTCCAAACACATAATCACACACACTCACACGCCACCTTCCACCTCCACAGACCATGAATATTCATCGGAGTGACTTCACACAGCGGAGCTCTTCTTCTTTTTCTCTCTTCAGCGTCCAGCTGGCTCCTCCTGCCAAGAGGGGGGGGGGTCACATCCTTTCTGGGGGGGGGGCCTCACCTTCTCAAAATGCTACCCCCCGGCGGACAGATGTTTTTAATATTGTCGGGGTCCGATCCGCTCGCGGGAATCGATTTCAAAATCAAAGAGCTCATTCGCCAAAGATTAACGCCGAGGTTTCGTTTTACCAAAAGCAAAATATCACTTCTGAGAGTGCATTAGGGAGAGCAAGCGCCTGCTAGTGCTGCTCTCCACCTTTCAAACAGATTCACCAGACACACACACACACACATCTATTCCGTCCCACAGTGTGGCAGGTTTAATACGTCTCTGTGTGGATTTATCACTGCGAGAGCAGAATGTGTTGTGATTGGACGGCAACATACAAACAGCACAGTGCCTATTTGTGCACAAGTCATTTGGATTGAGTGGAAAGGGTCGTTTTCCTCGTGTGTGTGTGTGTGTGTGTGTGTGTGTGTGTGTGTGTGTGTGTGTGTGTGTGCGCTCCTTTGAATTCTCTGATTTGCAGCAGAGAAACGGATAAACAGCGCGCGTGGGTAATATCTGCGTCATGCCTCGTATCCCTCGTCAGCTCGGTGAGCCACGTTAGCCTCGACGTCGCTCCGCTTACTGTCCATCCGGGGCCCACTTACAGGGGGTGTAACTCTGTGTTCTTTCCTAATTACAACCGGGCGATACGATTACAAAACGTGACCGGTTTAATTTGTGAGATTGTTTTCTCTATTTGGAAATAAATGTGGATTTTATATTCATCATGGGATACAGTATTTATTTTTCCCTTAAAATCTGGCAAGGAGAAACGAAAGGCTCTCCATCAATCCGTTACAACACTTGTGATCGAATGATGAATAATTGTTTGGTGAACGAAATATCAGTAAATGGCATAAAGTTCCCATCACAGGATCCCAGAGCCATGGAGACAAGTTAAAGGCCCTCAGAGAGGCGATGAGTGATGGCGTCCTGTGCAAACTGTTACCACCGTTGAAACACTTTAGTGTTTCTTTGTTTAACGTCTGAGCTCTTTGCCCTAAATAAATGCTGCAGAAAGATGAACATTTTAATCTGATGACCATTAAGTTGTTTATGTTGCCAGACCAGTGAGTCAGAGGGAATTTGAAACAGAACAAATGCCAAAGATACTCAACATTTTCTATACTTTCTATTTCTACTTTATTAGATTCTTTTGCAGATATAAAATGAACAAATAAAAGGACAAAAAATACAAAGCAGCACAAAATACATTAAATAGAATAAAGAATTGTAACGGCAGCAATGGAAAACTCCAAATACATCAAAGGACACACACTTAAAGGGGTGAGGGAGGGGGCGTTGGGGCGATCTGCGCCCCCCCATGTGTAACCGATGTGTGCGCTGGTGTGGCTAATAGAGCGACTGGTGGGTGAGACGCGCCGGCTGGCCGAGGGGAAACGGGGTCGTTTGGTGTCGTCACCTCGGCCCCCTAATCCACAGGTTACCCTGTTGTGTCCCTTCATGACCTTTGACTCCCACGGGACCTTTTAATGGCCTCATCAAGGGGGGAGAGAGATGCTTTTTGTGGGGTGTGTGTTTGTTGACATGTTAAACGGGTCGGACCCCCCAGAGGACTGGCCCTGTGAAATAAACCCGACTACATCACAACATTTACATGATCAATGCTTATTTTGCGTGGAAATGCGTGCATCTCGGTGCCCATCGACTGTGTCTGTACGTGTGCACATGTAGGCCTATTTTAATTGTTGCCATGGAAACAGAGTGCTGCCAGAGAAGTCCAGATTCAAAGAGGGCATCTGTCTCACTCTGTGACTCTCTCTCCTCCTCTCTGTCCTCCTCTCTCTCTCTCTATCATTCTCCCTCTCTTTCCTCTTCTCATCTTCCTGGCGTCTCACCAAGGTCTTCCATGGTTCCTCTCTGGTTTCCTCCCACTGCCTCCCTCCCTCCTCCCCTCTCCATCTCCCCGTGCCTCTCATCCTCCCTCCCACCTCTCCACCCTTCCTGGAGATTGGTGTGCAATTGACTATTAACACAGGGACCTGTAATTAGAGCTGACGAACCTCCAGCAATTAGTTTTTCCCTGAAGTAGTTTTTGTCATGTGCAAACGTCCCTTTATCCCTCTCTCCATCTTCTTCTCTTGCCTTCTCGTCCCTCTCTGTCACTTCCTGTCTTATTAGCTGTCAGCTTCGCGGGGTGGTTATTGTTTTAGTGTTTTCTTTTTTGTTCTTTCCACCTTCCATCTGCCTTGTTAACGACATGCACACACAATACACCGCTCAGAACAACTCCGCCAGCGGCTACACCCCCCCCCCCCCACGTCCTGAGCATCTCTGCCCACAAAAAACGTCTTTTCCCACCAACTGTACACCTACAGCGACTATATGCAGATACGATTCAACACATGTTCTCCCCCACAGTCGGAGGTCAACATGCAGAGAACGTGTCTCTGCTTTCCCCAGCAGGGTTGTTGGTTTGGTCTCCAGCGGACACGCTGTTTCCGTCCCACCTTGGCGCTAATTTCCCCCTCTTTCATCGGCCCACATGGCCCTGCTACCCCTCTGCATCCCCATTAATGAAAAGCTCTATAAATAAGCACAGAGAGGAGGGGGTCGGAGAGAGAAAGAGAGACAGACATGGTCAAGTAGAGCGTGGGGAGGGAGGTGGGAGGGCGGAGGGGTGGCCAGCGAGCGCTAAACTAGGCCAGCAGGGGTGAGGGAGGAGGGCGAGGATCATATCAAACGCGCTGCGCGTCCCTCCCAGAGCAATCAATGAATCAATTTGGGCGCCCGTCATTTTGTCCACGTCTCGTCACTCATCTCTGCCGAGGACAGTTTGTCACTTGAGTTGGACGCGGAGCCGTCTTTTCTCTCTCTCTCTCCCTGTGGGACTTGCTCCGATCTTCCCTCTTTTCCTTGTCAAGATCCCAGATCTCCTCTGGAGGGAGAGTTTATGTCCTCCATAATATATACCGTAACGCTGCTACAGAACATTCCACATGCATTATTGATCCGTGTGAGATTACACGCAAACTATATGCCATCTCAGCGTGTGTGTGTTTATGCACTATTTATGCATGTCAAGTGTGACCTCCCCTCTCTCCCTCCTGGTGTGGCCTTCTCTCCCCTCAATGCCCCATTTCTTAGGAATGACATTGACATGCACTGATTCAGATGATGCTTGTAGCCTCTTGGCGATTCACTTTGATGGATCAGTGTCGCATGGTGCTACGCTAACCTCTCTTCTCTCCTTTTCTTCTTCTTCTTCCTCCGTCTCTCCAGGTATTACTCCCCCCCTCCTCCACGATGCCTGCCTGCGGCGGCCGCAGCCCCTCTTTGCCTCGGGGCCGAGCGGGGGCCCCCGTCTCCCCGGCCCCGTCGCTTGCCCAGCAGCGAGAGAGGGGGGACGGACCCCTGCATCCCCCCCAGCCTCCGTCGCTGCGGCGCTACACCGACGCCTCCCACCGCCTCTCCCTTCTCCTCCTGCTGCTCTGCCTCCTCCACCTGCCCCCCGCCTGCCACTCACGGAGAGAGGGCGGCCCGGGCGGGGGCGGCGGTGGCGGCCACTACGTCCCCATCCCCCAGCCCCCGCCCCACCACATGGCCCTGCCCAACATCCTGCGCGGCCTCAGCATCGCCGTCGTCCTGGTGGGGAACTCCAGCGAGGTGGCGCTGGCCGGGGCCCGCGAGAAGGAGGACTTCCTCCACATGGCGCCCAACGTGGAGGTGCTGACCATGAATGAGACGGACCCCAAGAGCATCATCAAGAGCATCTGCGACCTCATGACGGATCACTGGCTGCAGGGGGTGGTCTTCGGGGACGACACCGACCAGGAGGCCATCGCCCAGATCCTCGACTTCATTTCGGCCCAGACCCACATCCCCATCCTCGGAGTGCGGGGGGGCTCCTCCATGATCATGGCCGCCAAGGTAGGACCCTCACAGGGCAGAAAGAGCGCATGCGAGGCAGTTGAATAGTTTCAACTCGATAGTATTGTTAGATCAACAGCTACTTGGATCTCTGCACCCCTTCGATCCGATTGGCTGCCCTCCGCTGTCAATCTTGGCGGCGCGTCTGTCCCTCGCTGTGAAAGCTTGTCTCGGTGCAGCGGTGTTTTTCTCCATCAAAGAATGATATTTTTAAAGACTCTAGCCGTGACCACGCAGCCCAAACTGCTGCTGTTTGTTTCTTCTAAATGTTTTCACCGTTTCATCTTCCATATGGTGTTTTGTTATTTTTCATCTTTTATTTACTCCCTCATTTTGTCTGAGTGTTTTTATGGGTCTCCACAGGGCTGTGCTTTGTGCTGACAGCCGAAATAACCCAAAACCCTGTTAGCGGCTGAGAGACACTCCCACGTGCTGGAAAGCTAGACAATGTGCTTTTGATGTGCCCTTCATACCTTCAACTCGTTGTCCTCTTAAAACCAACAGCGAGGCAGCCTCATTTAGATTCCTCGTCTCACCCGTCCTGCGTCAGTATGAACTCGGGGTGCAGACAGACAGACAGACAGACAGACAGGCAGACAGACAGACAGGCAGGGAGACAGGGAGACAGGCAGACAGACAGACAGACAGGCAGGGAGACAGACAGGCAGGGAGACAGACAGACAGACAGACAGACAGGCAGACAGGGAGACAGACAGGCAGGGAGACAGACAGACAGGCAGACAGGCAGGGAGACAGACAGACAGACAGACAGACAGACAGACAGACAGACAGGCAGGGAGACAGACAGACAGACAGGGAGACAGGCAGACAGACAGGGAGACAGACAGACAGGCAGGGAGACAGACAGACAGACAGACAGACAGGTAGACAGACAGACAGACAGGCAGACAGACAGGGAGACAGACAGACAGACAGGGAGACAGACAGACAGACAGACAGGCAGACAGACAGGGAGACAGACAGACAGACAGACAGACAGACAGGCAGGGAGACAGACAGACAGACAGGGAGACAGGCAGACAGACAGGGAGACAGACAGACAGGCAGGGAGACAGACAGACAGACAGACAGACAGGTAGACAGACAGACAGACAGACAGGCAGACAGACAGGGAGACAGACAGACAGACAGGGAGACAGACAGACAGGGAGACAGACAGACAGGCAGGGAGACAGACAGACAGGCAGGGAGACAGACAGACAGACAGACAGACAGACAGACAGGGAGACAGACAGACAGACAGACAGACAGACAGGGAGACAGACAGACAGACAGACAGACAGACAGACAGACAGACAGACAATTCAGGATCAGCTGGAGATTTCTCAGACCAGAGAGCTACATCTCTGCCTATTTACTAGGCCTTGCCTAATGGGATAAAGCAATCTGCTGCTGCTTCATCTGCTCCCGCCTGGGATCTACTCTTGGACCTCTATTCCACAAAGATCATCTTCCATTTGGTGCAGCACAGACGCTGCTGGATGGAAGACAGAGGAGCAGAATTTAATGTGCCATCGAAACGTTTTGTGGAAACACTGAGGTCTGCTTCTGCTTCGACTCGCGCAGACGGAGCCTCAGTCCGGACTTGGCCGGCCTCGTCCCTCCCGCCGTCCTCCAGTTGGTCTGCCGACCCTCTGGTGTGTGTGTGTGTGTGTGTGTGTGTGTATCATTCATCAGGCACACGTGCCCTACGTGCAGTGTTTCGGGCAGCGGTTTAATTGGATTCCCCCGGCCACCAGCCACAGTCTGCTCTCTCCTGAGAGCGTCCTCCTGGCTGCTCGGGGGGGCCCAGGAGAGCGAGGACGGGGCCCCCGCTTAGGCTCGGTCCCCGAACGGATTTGTGTCTGCCTAATGGGCTGAGACAATAGAGTGTCAAAAATACGATTGCGAGGGATCAGTGGAAGGGAAAGAAGCACAGAGAGGGAGAGAGAAGGTGGAAAGTGGAGAAGTTGAGATGGTCGGGATGGAAGAAATTCTACTGTGAGTGAAGGCATGCAGGGCAGCAGAGGGGTCGGAGACAGGGGGGGGCTGCCTGAAGAGGTGATGGAAAGATAAGTGGAGAGGACAAGGGGTGAGTCAACAGCAGAAGAGGAGACGGAGTCTGACACGAGGAGGGAGAAGGGAAAATGTCTCTGAAAGTAAGCGGGACATTCGCTCAGATAAAGAGAAACGAAGAGAGACTCTTTCCGTCTTTGTTATTGGGAGAGAGGGTGTATGAAGGGGAAGGAAGAGGGATTGCTATATGAGGTGTTTTTACCTCCGGGCTCCCACACACACACACACACACACACACATACTCACCGTTAAAGGTGAAGCCGAATGCTGCTTCTGCGCCCCCCCTTTTCTCATGAGAAGGGTGGCAACGTGGAGCGACACCGCAGCCAGAGAATGCAGCATTTAGATTTTTCATGAGGAGGAAAATAATTCTGTGGGAACAAGATAATTCCATAAAACATCCCCTCTGCAGTGTCGGAGCGACATTTTAACTTACTTAAAGACTTTTTGAGTAGATGAAACTCGAAGCTAAGCACTGCATTATGTAGTGTAGGGAGAATAAAGTCCTCCATCCACCCATGACTTAAACGCTTGCAGTATCCCAGTCGGCCTTAGTGCTCGCAGAGTCTTCTGACATCTGTAAGGAGAACAAACTGGATGCTTTACAGCCGTTCCTCTTGGGGATGGAGCTGCTGCTGCAGCTCAGAGAGTCTTGAGGGTCTACACTCAGCCTGCCGGTGGTAGGTGGTCTATCTGTACTACAACCGCAGAACCTCAGCAGCTTGAAGTAAGAGAGTTGAAATGGATGGAGGGAAGGAAAGAGGAAGCCAGACGGCTCCAGAGTTAACAAGGAATGAAGACGAAGGAAACGGGAATGAGAGAGACGGATGGAGGCAAAGGCCACTCACATCTATATCAATGAGTGGGACCAGGGAGGGGGGGGTGGAGCGGTGAGTAAGAGCCCGACTGCATGGCAGGAAAGAGTAGAGGGAGAGAGAGAGGGAGAGGGAGAGAGAGAGAGAGAGAGAGAGGGCGAGAGGCGAGCACTCTGCAGAGTGCAGCAGGTGTATCGCCGGGGCGGCCAATGTTACCCGAGAAAAGAGAAGCTGCCTCTTTGCACGGGTAATGGAGGCCTGAATGGAGGAGGGAAGGAGGGAGGGAGGGAGGAGGGAGGAGGGAAGGAGGGAGGGAGGGAGGGAGGAAGCTGAAGAGTGCAGCTGTAGCCACATCTGTGAAAGACAGGACAAGATAGAGGAGGAGGAGGAAGAGGAGGAGGCGGCAGAGGAAAAGCTTCCAACAATTTAAGGGTGTGTGTGTTTGTGTGTGTGGGAGGGAGTGCGTCCTTGTGCATGTGTGTGTGTGTGTGTGTGTGTGTCGTTACCATGCCAACGTGGCTGTAGCTGCCAATCTTTGGTCTGTAGTGGTGTCCTGCTCGCCGTCCCTCCACAGCGTCCATAGGACCGCAGTAATCCGTGTGATCTGAAGCTTTGGGAGACATTGTCACATTATCAAGACACGGCGAGCCATACCCCCCCGCTGGTCTAGAAGGTATGGCTTTGTGGGAGTACAAATAGCTGATCACCCCGGGGCCAGTACATAATACCAACAGCGAGCTAATCCATGGTGCTGTGGATCAGGAGACAGATAGCATCCACTTGCTCGCAGGGTTTTAGACGTTGGAGCGGCGGCAAATTAATGGAAAAAGGGAACGCAGCAAACCCCGCTACCTGAGGGACAATGGCATACGAATATCGTATGAAGACACACAGGCAGACACACACAGGCACAATGTTTGTCCCTCTTCTTTTTAATCTACATCCATGTGAAGACGTGTGTTACAAGGGCGATTAGTGTAGGAAGCACACAGCGTGAGAAATGCTAAGCTAGATCCACACACACACACACACACACTCACACACACACACACACTCACACACACACACACAGCGTGAAGCTAGATCCACGCCATCGTCACGTACACACACACACACACACACACACACACACCCACACACACACACACAGCGTGAAGCTAGATCCACGCCATCGTCACGTACACACACACACACACACACACACACACACACACACACACACACACACACTCACACACAACGTGGAGAGATATTGCTCTCACACACACCGCTACCCTTTTGTGTAACCGGCAGCCGTCTCCAGGAAGAAAACAGCGGGATGCGATCAATTAACTTTTGCTCAAGTAATTGAGGCTTTTCATCGTTTCCTATGCGGCCGTTTTTACCCGCGGGTGTTCAAGCCTTTTGTAAGAAGCGATGGAGCGATTTTGTGTCCCAGCACCAGCGTCTTTCTGTGTGTAAGTGTGTGTGTGTGTGTGTGTTTGGTTAGACGATGTGCTAATTCTTCAGAGGAGGCCTCGTTGACAGAGTAAAATTGGTGTTGAACTGTGTCCAAGGATAATTCTGGTGGAGAGGGTGTGTGAGTGTGTGTGTGTGTGTGTGTGTGTGTGTGTGTGTGTGTGTGTGTGTGTGTGTGTCTGAGCCAGTTGAGCCATTTGGTGGAGAACTTTTTATCCCTTTTATAGTCATTGTTCTACATTTAGGACGAACATCTACGTCACTTCCTGTTTCCCACGGCGCTGGTGGTGTGTGTGTGTTTGATCATAACTGGGCCTGCATTCACGATCCCAATGAATGTGTACAAAGCCCCTCTTGTAGTCATCGCTGAGGTCCTCTAATAATGTTCTGTGCAGTTCGGCTTGGCAGCGCTAAAACACAGACACAATTAGGAGCATTTGTTAGCGATAAGGGAATTAAAGCCAGTGTTCCTGTGCCTCTCTCGGTGCTTCTCTTCTTTCTTTCTCTGTTCCCGTCTCTTTTCTCAGCTCCCCTAATTGTTCGGTTCAGTCAATGGATTTTGTCGTGTCCAGCAAAGCACATAAACCCCTTTAACAGTCCTTTCATCCCGGGTATGTTCTCGGCCCTTTTATTTTGTCCCCCAGCGTTTCTCTGTTGGTGTTCTCTCTAGTAGCACCTTCTCATATCTGAGTATTTTCAATTGGAAAAAACTTTAATTGGAAATTGAGTTAGAGGCACAAATCCATTTATAGCCCCTTTATGTCTGTTATTCTGTTCCTCTTCATTTTTCCTCCTCCGTTTTTCAAAATGTAGGCTAATGCAGTACCTCAGTGACACATCTGGATGGGCAGCACTCCCACTAGACCAAGATAAGAGGAGGAAACCTTCTGGTCCTTACTGGTGGCTTAAATACTGCCCCCTGTCCCACGAGACAAAAACCCACCACGTGGAAACGGTTCCGGTTGCCTTTTGTCCCCGGGACAGATGACGGAAGCCGGTGCTTATTGGCTCCGATTCAACTAGCGATGGACACATGACCTCGCTGCGATGACGCTCCTCTCCTTCTCCATCCAAGCAGCGCTGGATCATCAGCATCAACACCATCCCAAGAGAGTTCACAGATATGAAAGAATACGTTATCACAGACACAGACTTACCAGCCCTTTACTTACCAGCTCATTGTTGCTGACCTGTCACTATTTCAAACGGATCTGCTGACAGAAGGTGACCGTTACCTTGTTTTGTGGAAGCATTTTGATTTTTGATGTCAAACACATAACAATGGGGAGCAGAAGCAGTGGGTAGTATTGAATCAGGGTACATAATTGGAACTACTATATGTAAGAGATAATACACAAAAAGGGTTCCCATTATGAGGAATTAATCAGTGCCCAACAACCAATCAGAATCGAGTATGCAATCGTGATGTAATGAGGAGATTAACAAATGCCTGTTTAGCAAATGTAAAAAGCTTCAAACGTCGGGATTCATTTAGGGACAATCCTAAGGATTAAAAATAAATAAAAAGCACTAAGTTATAAAAGATGCATCCATGTGTATTGGAAGCCATGTTTCTCTGTGCAGCCTGGTTCACTATGACGATGTGTCCCAGTGCTGGTGTCTTCTTACCGGCTCATTGTCCTGGTTTAGAAGATGTGACAACCCTTTGTGTGTGTTCCCCCTCTGGAGGGAGAGCCAGAGTGTGCGTGGGGGGGTTAGAAGGGGAAGTGAGTCAAATCGAGAGTCCTAGATTTATGTGTCCTCGTTTCCAACCCCGTTGGTCTCAATTTACAGCAGCCATTTAGAACGTGGCCATTTTTAAACTCGCTCCTTAACTTTCTGCTGCAGCTCTCTCTCCCTCCCTCCATCTGGAGCCGGGCCGCCGCCCTCCGCTCTCCTGCTGTACATCGGGGGCGGATTTCTCCCGTACGCTCGATTAATGCAGACAGAATGGATGTGTACTTAGAGAGGGAGATAATTTGAAATGAGATGAGATAGCTGTGATTTAAAGATGCGACATGATGGACTGGAAGCGGCCTATCTCCATCCCGGCCCTCTGCACCATGTGACTCTTGCATTCCCGTGATCTGTCATTTGCGCCGTCTCTCTCTCCTCGTCCCTCTGGTTCCTCCTGGACCAGCTGCCCCGTGTGAACAAAGCCTCGGCCTTCACTCTCCGTCTCTGGGCCCAGAACCCGATCGAACTGAACAAGTGTCGCACACTCAGTGGCCTTGATGTACACACGGAAATAACAATATAAGTAAATGTTCTCCTCATACAGCCAGTGATGCAATGATTCATGTTTGTAGCCTGAGCTACTTTCTCCCCCCTCTAAATGCTCTGAGTGAATGCAGGGTTCACCTCTACAGCTTTTATTGTGAAAGGTAAGAAGGAGCGGCGTGATTGTTTTTAATGTGTCCGCTCTGCACCATGTGATCGGTTGATGCCTTTTTATTCTCTTTATCCCCTCTGACATGACCCCCCCACCCCCCGAACCCACTTCGTCCTGACATCTTCTCACTCCCTTCCCTCCCTCTCCTGGCCTCGTTTCCTTCATTCGCACTCTCAGTTCCCTCTGGGCACACGACTAGCCACACCTTCCTCTTCATCCCAGTCCCACACTCGTCTCCCCCCCCCCCTGGACATGCCCTTACACCCACAGCCTCCTCCACCTCCTCCTTCCTCCTCATTGCAACGAGCACCGGGCCCATCTTCCCTCCTTACCAGCTCTCCTCTGTTCCTCTACCCCGTGTCCCTCTCAACACAAGTAGTGTGGCCCTCCCATTTTACCACTCCTCCCTACACCCCCACCACTCCTCCCTACACCCCCACCACTCCTCCCTACACCCCCACCACTCCTCCCTACACCCCCACCACTCCTCCCTACACCCCCACCACTCCTCCCTACACCCCCACCACTCCTCCCTACACCCCCACCACTCCTCCCTTCACCCCCACCACTCCTCCCTACACCCCCACCACTCCTCCCTACACCCCCACCACTCCCTCCCTACACCCCCACCACTCCTCCCTACACCCCCACCACTCCTCCCTACACCCCCACCACTCCCTCCCTACACCCCCACCACTCCTCCCTTCACCCCCACCACTCCTCCCTACACCCCCACCACTCCTCCCTACACTCCCACCACTCTTCCCTACACCCCCACCACTCCTCCCTACACCTCCACCACTCCTCCCTACACCCCCACCACTCCTCCCTACACCCCCACCACTCCTCCCTACACCTCCACCACTCCTCCCTACACCCCCACCACTCCTCCCTACACCCCCACCACTCCTCCCTTCCTCAGACAACCATCTTCCCCTCTCATCCCCTGGTGAGGCTCACACCAGCCCTTTGCTGGGACCCTTATTAGCCTTATCTCTGCCTGCCTCCGCCCCGATCCAGAGGTGAAGAGGGAATGGACCTCTTTCTATTCATAGGCTGAGATGAGTCAGAGCCTTTCCGTGGAGCACATAGTGTATACAGAGAGGAGATGTGGAGGGGAAAAGTACAAGTTTAAGACTAAATTACTGCCCCACGGCCCCTCGCCATGGAAGGATCAAACGCCGCGCTTCATTTTAACCGGTTAACGCAACCGTTTCCCCTCCCACCGTTTACATCTGTCCAGCTGTGGACCAGCGAAACAACAGCAGCAGCAGCACAAGCAGTCGCCTTCACGGCCCTCCTGGGAGGACACATCTCTGTGAGTCCACAGGTGACAAAAGCAGTACATTAACGCCCATAAATGGCCGAGGGGCTCGGCAGCAGCTGTGATGGATTTTGTTGTTTGGGCTACTGGCCAAATGTCATGGCTTAAACCAGAAGAAGTGCAATCCAGATGATTATTCCCCCAGGAGTGACTGCATGGCCGCGTTTCTCCTCTTGTCCTCCATAAGAGACAGAAATCACGGGCCTCCGTCAGGCCTCTGATTTCTTTAATCACACGAGCTCATCACCTTAATTCATCTGTGATACATTGACTCCAAAATGCCGTAGCACATTACATGTAGCACTTTAAATGTCAACCGTTTGAATATCTGATGAGAACACTCATTATCTTAAAGTGCCTTGCAGCACAGTTATCTCACGCTGTACCAGGTCCGTTTGTCCAGCGCCTCTCGACCCAACGCTTGAGGAGGAGTCCGAGGAAGGAACCAGGCTGCGTGTGCGTCGGGACATTTTTCTGATGCCATTTGTACCTAGAAGCAAATACATGAAGGTTCACGTCATCCAGTGGATTATCCGTCGGTCACGGATGGTAAAGGACGCCCATTAACCTGCGCAAACACACCTTTAAACCTAATAATACCTTTCCTTGTCCTTTCCCCATCTCACTTACTCCCTCCTGCAGACGTCATTTCTGATTTCACCTTTTGAAGAAAAAAAAAATATATATATATATATATATATATATTCCCCCTCTTTGCCCTTGTTTTGCCCAACAACCGTTATAAGCCTTGTGTGAAAGGAAGAAGGGAGCAAAGAGAGGGGAGACAGAATAAGAATAATTGAGGAGCGAGCGAGAGAAGGATCGAAGGAGACTAAGCAAAGGGAGAGCGAGGGCGAGAGGGAGGCAGGGACGTGGAAGAAGGACGGCGCGAGCGAAGAACACAACGTGATCGCTCAATTACTCACCAGCGCCGGGCCGAGCTGGCGCTTGTCAGAGCCGCACGCTGTGAGACGCACACATGCACGCACACAGCGGCCGATACATCAGGCCTATATGTTCAGGCCTTTTCCTGCTGACCCACAGCATAAAAACGATTCAACGTAGACACACACACACACACACACACACACAGCAGGGCGCTTTCATAAGCTCCAAACACACACAAACACACATCATATGGGGACGCCATCATTGTAGGCGTTGTGGGTAACGGCCCAAGGTTTTCCCCCCTCAGACCGACGCCTGATGGGAAAACACTGTGTGTGTGTGTGTGTGTGTGTGTGCGCGCGCTACCAGGCATCATCTAACAGGTAGAAATACAGCTATACAGCCAATAGATCAGACCAGATAACTTGAAACAGACCTTCTTTTGACAATCACACAACTGGGATCTTGAATCGTCGGCACAAAAGAATTCCTGGGGTTGCGTTAGAAACTAAACGGAGAAGCACAAACACGGAAAAGATCTTTTTGCTCAACCCCATTCTGTCTCTGCCTCTCTTCTGTATCTCTGGCGCTCCCCTCGCCCTCTTTCCTTCTCACGTCATGTGAGTTGAGGCCGGTGGAGCTCTTGTGATGAATGTAAAGGCTGCTCCTCCCTTGTTCTGCTAAATTACAGCAAACACCACCTCGTCCCTGGACCCTGCAGTTCTTGCTCGCACGTCCGCCGCCGGGCAAGATGCCATCAGCCATCAGCCATCAGCACCCATACAAGCACATTTAGGGCTGCAGCACACAGACGCATGAGTCAGACGTGAAGAATAGACAACACGGCCCAGCGGGTAATGCACCTGCAGCATGTATGATGCATGCGCTTTAGTTGCAGGATAAAGGAGGGACCTGAGCACGCTGGGCTGATTCCTCCCATCCTGGCGTTGGTCACTGTCGGACGCAGTTTGCATTTATGCATTTGAAGGAGCATAACTTTTGAAGATTTCAAATATTAGCAGAAGTTTATTTGCAGCAGACCATATAACACGCCCATTCAACATATACATGCTCGCAATGAAGATGCTTGTTAGCTTATGTTAAGATCATTCATTTTACCGTGCTAATGCTAGCTAATTAGCAATAATCACAGTGTGACGCGTCATCTTTTTGCAGGTGTTTCGTCATAAACCAAGATGAGAGTTTAGAGTTAGAGGGTCTCTTTGGTCTCTTCTTCTCTGTGGGTGAGATGAACGTGTTCACAGTTTACGGACGATCCGTCAACCAGTGAGCGACGCTCATGACGTGTGTCAAATCCACAAAGGCCAACATCATGTTGGCGGTGGTCAGGGACACCGTCAGAAGGATGCGTTCTCTGCTCACTCCAGATGTCTGAATGACAACCCAGTGAACAACTTGAGTCCGGACCACAGCGGTGTACCAGCTGACCTGCAGCCACGCCGTCAGCATTCACGTCCATCCATTTCAGTCCAACACATATCAACATATCAGAAGATTTGATGGGGTCGTAAAGTTCATCATCACCATTATTATCACGCCTGTGGACATTCTATTACTCGTCGTCCCATTATCTTTATCCCCATTACCATGTTGTTCTGTACCATCATCACCATTACTATACGTACATTACCACTAGGCCTTTAGGGACTTGCATTAGATCCGGTATTTGTTGCCCCTCACATGGGCCCTGCTGGGCGCACTGGAGCTCCGGCTGGCCTGTTCTCCGTCAAAGACTGATTTGCATTAGCAAAGTCAAACAGGCTTAATAGACTTTTATTGGCAGGAGGCGGCTGGGCGCTGAGGGGACCTTCTCAGACAATGCAGCATGCTAATGAACAGAACGCTGTGTACTAGGACAACGTGCAGAACAACAACAAAACATCTGCATCCACTCAACCCTTCACCTGCATCAATAATACGTTGCCATTGTTTTAAACACACATAAAACGCCGTTCTACTGGTAACAGGAAAGAACTCTCTTCACCTCATCTGATATTCATGAAACATTTGTGGTTTGCATTTTAGCGCGTCGTCAAGGAGACACAGCGGCAAACTCTCCGACTTACGCCAAGGTTATTTTGTGAGATAAGAACGTGACAGTAATAGTCCAGACCGGTGTGGTACCCTCCCCGTGTTCTGGATGAGACGACAGCAGCACCTTCCTACAGCGCAGATCCCCAAAAACACTGAGCTGACCTTAAAGGCGCTAAAGTTAAATGTCCAAATTAGTTCTTAAACTACAAGGTTTTAACCTATTCAAATATCTTTTGTAGTGTAGTGGTCCAGAATTGACTTTTGGAGAATGAAGAGTTCCTGGAGGTGGACGGGTTCTGCTGATTTTAGGATTCTGATACAAATAACACATGTTGGTTAATAGTATGTACATATACTATATACAGTATATGTATATATATATATGTATATATATATATATATATAGATAGATATGTATATATGGATATGTATATATGGATCTGCCAAATCGGCCACAGGCAGGTGGGGGTCTGTTTACTGTTAACCTCCATTTGACTCATGTGTTGAGGTCTCAAATAGGTTATTTAGTCTAATTTGCACCACGCTACAGCAAAGCGAGTGTCAGCTCTGAGGCTATTTTTACAGCTGTAATTTTGGAACGCTATTAAATAAAAATGTTCCTCGTCAGAAGTCTTTTTAGCTCGCTCAGCTAATTATTATGCACACTTCACTGATTGCCCTTCAATTTGATGTCACTCTTTTGTGTAGCTGTAGTTTCTGATTATTTTTAATGTTTTTTTCTCTTATCTTCACTCACTGAAATATTGATTTAATTTTCTTTAAATGCTTACGAACACCTCCCTAGAACTCAAGATCGCAATCATTCGCGCTGCTTCTGCTCGAAGCTGCTGCTGAAAGGGGTTGGGGGGGGGGGGGGGGGGTGTGCACCAATAAATGTAAATACCACAGCAGGGTTTACAGCAAGAGTGTTTCTAAATGCTCTGGTAACCTGTGGTAACCCCCCCCCCCTCCCCTCCCCGATGGGACTCGCTTTCACATCACAGTTTTCTTCCCTCTCGTTTTTGGAAAGAAGACTTTTAGAACATTAAAGTGTTTGGCAAAACAAATCCCGTCTTAATGTGGAGGTGAAGTGTCAGCGACGTGCAGAAGGTTCTGAGAGAGCTCCGTTTGCTGATCCAGGCCCTGATTGTTGTCTCTGACGGCCTGGAGCAAAGCATGCTCTCTAGTATCGGAGGGGGGGGGGGGGGGGGGGAGTTGAGCAGCGTTGCACCACATGCACCAGATTATTGCAGGTTGGACTTGGTTTGATAATAAGAGCACCTGATGCTCTGTGAACTGGTCTCACCCAGCATCCTCCTCCTCGCCGACGCGGCCCTGACCTTCACGCCCCTCGCCGCCGGCCATTTACACCTTTCATTTGAATTTCTGCGTGTTTCTCTTGGACGGGGTGTTGGCGGTCAGCAACACAGAATGTGTATCAAAGGGACCACGCTGGAGTGGAATCCAGACGCAGTTCCCGGGCGCTGCTGTGCCCCGCGGCATGATGGGGGATCACTGCTCGGCTCAAAGCGCGGAATGATTTAGTTTGGTGATGTATAGGCGCCGCGGCGGGATGGATTGCAGGTGTGAGACAGACTAGTACATGTCTGTGTTAGTCTGAGTTGCTGTGTGGGCGGTGGGGGAGCAGCAGCAGGACGTGTGTTGAGTTACGAGTTGGAGGATGGAGGATGGAGGGGGGGGGGGTAGAGCGATGTGTGGGTGGGTGCATATGTGTGTGTCTTATATTGAGTGCTTTTGTGTGTTACTGTAGCGGGCCGTATTAATGCATCACTGTTGTATTTCTTAGTGTGTGTGTGTGTGTGTGTGTGTGTGCTCCATACCGGCAGTGAGTGGCATTCTCTTTTTGTTCCCCACTAATGGCATCCTTAGCACGGCTGTTACGATGGAAACCACGTTGCCACGGAAACGCAGCCTGTCTCCGTGAATTAGAAGTGTTTCGCTCCCTCTCTTAGCCTCTCTCGACCTCTCTCTCACTCTCCATCACCCTCTCTTTCTCTCTCCCCCTTGTCACCCTCTTGTGTCCCCTTTCCGTGTTCCGTCTCTCTCTCTGTCTCTTCATCTCTGCCTCTCTTCTCCACCTGTCTCCGCCCTGAACCTGACAGGGCAGCAGCAGAGAGGTGAGCAGGGACATGAAAAGAGCGAGGGACGGACGGACAAGGGGAAAGGGGTGAAGGGTGGGATAGAAGAGTGCCAGGGGAAAACTCCCTTTAGAGGGGGAGGGACCAATGCAGGGGTGTGACGGAATGTTTGGGGATGGGAAAGAGGAAAAGTGTTCTCTACAATGGAGTGGATTATCCACATTGTATGGCATTTCACATAGAAATAAAAATGTTTGGTTCCGGCAACTGAATTCTTGCCCTTTGGCGTTGCTAGGCAACAACAAGCTAATCACAAAGGGGTCTGCACCTGAGTTTTGATATCAGGATCAAGAGTGAACCTCTATCAGCATACTTCCAAAAGCTTTCTAACCCAAATGATGATTTCCTTTTTGCATCCGTGTTCCCTGTCCTGCTGGCCCTTTGTCCACCTTCCTGTCGCTGGCTCGAGGCCTCGGAGGCTCCTGTCCGTCAGTGCGATGATGTGAGGCCGGCAGCAGGGATGAGTCCTGGGGTGCACACAGAATGCTGAATGCACTGCTAGTGGTCTCTCTGCCTGGCGCGCGGGGGCCGGCAGTGTGTAACGCCATGCTCAAGTTAAAAGAAGACGGACATTCAAAGGGCAGGGATGAAATATATATAACAAAAAAAGGCTTGATTAGAACGTGGCGATAGAGAGGGAACTAAAGCAGACCCAGTTTGAGTCCTGTTCCACATACGAAGGGAATGTAAAACAGGGCAAGAAAACGAGGAGGAAAAGAAGGAAGGAGAGAGAGATTGATTATGTTCTCCTAAGTGCCTTCGGCATTATTGGAACAGTACTGTCCTCCCGAACCAGGCAACTTGAATTAACATTGCAGGGAGAGTGATTGGGGGGGGGGGGTTGTGGATAAAAATGGAGATGCGGGACAAGGGATATATAGCTAGGGAGAGAAGGAGACTGGAAGTGTGCGAGGGGACAAGGGGGCGGGTTGACAGGAAGACCGAGGGAACAACTGGGTTCAGAGGACGCAGAGAGGGACAAAGAGACAAAGAGACAAAGAGACAAAGCATGCGAGAGCAAAAGAGCATTCGGCGGTTGAAGACTCGCCAAATTGAAAAGAATCAACACGCTAAACTCCACTTCATACATTGCAGCTGGGTGCTGTGCATGATAATCCATTTGGAGGATAATAACTTCACTTTAAATATTCATTCTAAATGCTGAATCTTCAGAAATGAAATCCATTTGGGGAATAGTAATGGTCCAATCAGGAGCAGGAGGAGAAGATAACACAGAGGGAGTGAGCGACGGGCCGGAGCTTGAAAGAGAACGGACCGATTAGGGTGAAGTTCAGATAAAACAGGGAACACTGTGGGTGTAGCACCAGCAGAGAGCGGGGGGGGAGAGTTAAGGACATGTGATTAAAAGGCGGTTGAGCGTGGGAAAAGATGGTGTGTGTGTGTGTGTGTGTGTGTGTGTGTGTGTGTGTGTGTGTGTGTGTGTGTGGGGGGGGAGGCTGACAGAATGTGAGGGACGTGCAGGACGTGCAGGACGCGTGCAGATGGGAGGACAGGACACTGATGGAAGCGACAAAGCTGGAGGAACAAAATGTGTAAAACCGTCCTGAAAACTCAAATCCTCTCCTCCACCTTACTTTTAAAAAGTAAGGGGACTTTTATGTAGTAAATGGCTTTGTAACATACTCTGACTCAATGATACGTGGACCCGTCTGGTTTGTGAAAGCCTTAAATAGACTCTTTGTTCTGGTCAGCTGCAATTTGGACACAGACGTGCTGTCCTCTTTGAAGCTCTGAGCTATACGAGCTTTTAAAACTCCTACATCAAAGCTGCTCGGGGGGGTCGGACGTAATGCGACCTAACTTCCTAGCCGCGTTTCGGAAATGTCATTATTTTACTCTGGTTTTCTGATTTATTCATTTTCTTTCTGTGGCCTGCTTTCACATCCAAGAGATGAATTAGACTTTCAATGTGAGAAAACAGCTCGGCATTAGTGAACATATTTCATGACCCTATTAGCAAAATGCACTTTGAATAAAACATTTAATGGGACAGTAGGCACGTGTCCTTGGACGTCTCCTCCAGTAATGTCCTTTACAGACTGTGTGTGTGTGCATGTGTGTTATTACTATTACATCACCTCATTTGACAGAAGCCCAGCTTACCGTAAATACTGTTACTCCACCCGGCCTCAGCCCTGATTGTGCAACACGTTACGCCTGCTCTCATACCCTCAGAGTGCTCTGGGAGGCGCAACGCGCAGGGCAGCACCTCCACCACCTCCACTACCTCCACCACCTCCACCACCTCCCCTACATCCCCTACCTGCACTACATCCCCTACCTGCACTACATCCCCTACCTGCTCTCCATCCACCACCTGCACCACCTCCACCACCTCCACTACATCCCCTACCTCCACTACATCCCCTACCTGCACCACCTCCACTACATCCCCTACCTGCACTACATCCCCTACCTGCACCACCTCCACTACATCCCCTACCTGCACTACATCCCCTACCTGCACTACATCCCCTACCTGCTCTCCATCCACCACCTGCACCACCTCCACTACATCCCCTACCTCCACTACATCCCCTACCTGCACCACCTCCACTACATCCCCTACCTGCACTACATCCCCTACCTGCACCACCTCCACCACCTCCACTACATCCCCTACCTGCTCTCCATCCCCTACCTGCACCACCTCCACCACCTCCACTACATCCCCTACCTGCACTACATCCCCTACCTGCACTACATCCCCTACCTGCTCTCCATCCACCACCTGCACCACCTCCACTACATCCCCTACCTCCACTACATCCCCTACCTGCACTACCTCCACCACCTCCACCCCCTCCACCCCCTCCACCACACCCTTACCTCCACTACCTCCACCACCTCCACTACATCCCCTACATCCCCTACCTCCACCCCCTCCACTACCTCCACCCCTTCCACTACCTCCACCACACCCTTACCTCCACTACCTCCACCACCTCCACCACATCCCCTACATCCCCTACCTGCAGGGGGATTGGTCAGGTTACTGTAGCCCCTCTCTACGTGACTCATGTTGCTGCATTTCAGTCACATGCGTGATCTCGACAGCCGAGGAACAACACGCGCATTCTTTGGCTGTGAATTCAGCTTTTTCTTGCTACGGTTTTAAAAAGGAACCCAGGGGCTAGTGTGTCTGTGTTTGTGTGTTCATGCCCCACAGTGATATATGATAACGTCATATATAAAATTCATACATTTTAGGAATGTGCATTGTTTTGGCAAAAGATACACGGGAGAGACAAGCAAGTAGCTCATGTGAGAGGGACTCGCCATCGCTATCTGACGTGAACGCCAAACGATACGTCAGTGCCTGTATGTCCAATAAATACTTTTATTACGCCCAAATGCTTTGCTATTCATAGGAATCGTGTGTGTGTGTGTGTGTGTGTGTGTGTGTGTGTGTGGGTGAGACAGTGAGTCACCAGCAGTTTCCAGATGCGGGATCCAACTTGTGCTCAGTGGCACAGTGTGCAGCCTGCCTGGGAGGGTGAGGAGAGGGATGCAGGGAGAGAGGGGGGGGAGAGAGGGATGCGGGGAGAGAGGGGGGGGGGGGGGGGGAGATGCAGCGAGGGTGGGGGGGGGAGAGAGAGAGATGCAGCGAGAGACGGGGGGGAGAGTCCAAGCCACGCTGGCCCAAGTGCCACAGCTGGTGTGTGTGAATGTGCGGTGGTGCACCTCTATGCGTACGCGCTTCCAAATGCGCATGTTGGCGAGCGCCCCCACCTGTGCAGGTGCACTGAGGCGCCGCGAAGGAAACGCCTCGCGCCTCCACAGCGTGCAACCCACTGTCAGGCAGAGGGGTGGGGAGGCGTAGGGGCGTTAGAGGGAGGGGGGGTGCCATCATACCCGATGCTTATGGGAGAGGGGTTTATGCGTATGGAAGCACAGCCGGGGGGGTAATCGTCCAGTGAAGGCGGGTTCCATTCGTTGTGGACCAGCAGCTGGAGGCTGGATTGACTCTTTTTTACCATCATCGTCGTCATCCAGGAGGATCGAACCCGGCTTATCTAAAGGTTTCACTGAAGGACCGGGTTCAGACGCTTATATTTGAATACAATTTTAAACACACTTTGGGACTGAACTTTGTGGCTTGATGGCCCCCCAAAGAGGAGCAGAACAGGCTGAAGTCAGACTCAACATGTGTACTTAAACACAGAGTGCCTTTTAAAAAGGAAAGGTATGTGGTAGGTTCTGACACTTTGTCATTGAATGAGAAAATATGTCCAGACCTTTGACCGGTACTGTATGTACGATATCTTTAAGCACATGTGTCTTAAATAAAGACAGTAGTCCCCATATGGACCTTAAACCAGAGGCAGTGATGCGTCTTAATAAAACCAAATGTTGCACAGCAGGGCATCAAATGTCTTATTGTCTCTGTCATAATACCTAATGACATCGCCCTGCAGTAAGGAAGCACCATTCGGCCTTACGTAACTAATGAATGGAGTTAAAATGTGTCCTGTCGCCCTCCCCTTTCCTCCTCACCCCCCCCAGGTCAAAGGGTCAAAGGTGAGCTTTGCTGCCGTGACATTTGGACGCTGCTGTCAAGCCGCTGCGCTTTAGCGTCCGTCTTGTACTGCCACGGCGTGATGTGGCCTCTGCCCCCCCCCCCCCCCCCCCCGTCCTCTCGGCCCGCTCCTTCTCTTCATTGTCATCTGGTTCTCTGTAAATGCCGTGTCCAGCGGTGTGAAATCTGTTAATCACACTGACACGGATTGTGGGCCGCTGTTGTAAGGTGGGGGGTGGGGGTGGGGGGGGGTTGCGAGATGTAGTGCACGTGAGTGAGAGTGTGCACGTGCAGGAGGGGAGGTAGAGATGAGAGATGGAGCAGGTGGATGAGAGATGAGTGTGTGTTCAGGGGGGGGCAGGCTGAATGGAATGTTCCTGATTGCCAGGCTGAAGGTTGCTGGTTAAATGGCTCGATGACTCTAATGGGCCATTGTGCGCCATTTAGATAGTGTTGTGGTTAAAAGGCTTTGGCAGCCACAGAGGCCTGTCAGGGCACCACAGAGAGGCTGTGTGTGTGTGTGTGTGTGTGTGTGTGTGTGTGTGTGTGTGTGGGACCGCACAGCAGAAGGTTTCTGCTGTACTGGTGACCGAGGTGGAGACAGAGCAACAACCCCTGACACAGTGCAGCATGATGTTTAAAAAAGGAGAGAATAACTGACTGTGAGAAACACTGCAATGACGTCAAAAACGTTGATGGAACAAATGTGACTAAAAAATAGAAAAGGAAATGTAGGAAATCAGAGAAGCGATTGGATCTTTGGATTATGAATGATGACACTGTGTAGCCCCCCCGAAGCCCCCAAGCCCAGCAGCGAGTGCTGAGTCCATCTGCCCTGAAGCATCTCACATCTCTGGTACACACACACACACAGTGTACACGCATGGAAACAGGTAACTACAAGAAAGGATCTGACGTGACAAACGGGAGACGTGTCTGGACGGGTTGTCATCCTGGGAGAAGGGGGTAGTGGGGGGGGGGGGGGGGGTTGGTTATAAGTGCTTATGCGCTTAGGGTTTAGTTAGTCAGGGAGGAGTGAGGTGGGAGAAGATGAGCATACAGCTTATTGTCTCAGCCCGTCTTCTAAGATGTTCTGTTGTGGACAATCCAATACCCCCCCCCACACACACACACACACACACACACACACACACTGCCACCGCGCCTGCAATTTTCCACGCCAATAAAGCAGATTTGAATTAGAGTAGAAAAGGAGACGGGGTGGTCCGTGTGAGTCGAGACGAGAGGGGGGAGCACACATATACCTCTCAGTTTTTCAGCACGTGGCTAGTTCCTCCCTCCCATCGTTCCTGTTCCACTGAGCAGTGGAGATCAAAGATGGGGGGGGGGCAGAGTGGAGATGGAGAGGGAGGCCTCGCCGCTGACAGGGGCTGAGAGGGGCTGAGAGGGGGGCCTTTATCGCGTTGCCAGGAAAAATAACACAGAAGTGCACATCACCTGTGCTCACTCTATTTCCCTTTGCTCTCTGATCGCCTCGTGCCCCCCCCCCTCCTCCCCCCGCCCCCTCTCTCCTCGGCCGGGTTGCACGCTTC